>NW_024116197.1:0-19588 GCF_003073215.2 Triticum urartu | reverse complement strand
GTGTGGTTGAATTGACAACTCAGCTGCTAATACTTGAGAATATTCTTTGGCTCTCCTTGTGTCGAATCAATAAATTTGGGTTGAATACTCTACCCTCGAAAACTGTTGCGATCCCCTATACTTGTGGGTTATCAATGGTCAAGTTTAAGAAGCCCGTATTCAGGTAAATATGGACACTTTCTCTAAAGTTCTTCGCGCTCGACCATAATAGGACCGCAACCAAGGATATAAAGTGCACATCGAAGGTTGTATGTGATGTAGTGTCTACTGATTGCAATATCACGACAATCATAGGGTTGGTATCGCAAGAGCCCGAATGAAAAAAACCGTGGAGATCCATATAACATTAAAGTTCTTTATGGTCAAGTGCAAGAGGCCCGTATTCAGGTACCTATGGCTACTATCTCTAAAATTCTTTGCTTTCGACCATAAGAGGACCGCAACCAAGCACATAAAGTGCACATCGACGGTTGTATGTGATGAAGTATCTAGTGATGGCAATATCATGATAATTATAGGGTTTGTTTCTCAAGACTCCGAATGTAAAAAATTACCGATCCATATAACATTAAAGTTCTACATGGTCAAGTGCAAGAGGCCCGTATTCAAGTACATAAGGCTACTTTCTCTAAAGTTCTTCGCGCTCGACCATGAGAGTACCGCAACCAAGGATATAAAGTGCACATCGACGGTTGTATTGTGATGTGCAGTGTCTAGTGATAGCAATATCACGATAATTATAGGGATTGTTTCGCAAGACTACGAATGGAAAAAGTTACTGATCCATATAACATTAAAGTTCTTCATGGTCAAGTGCAAAAGGCCCGTATACAGGTACGTATGGCTAATTTCTATAAAGTTCTTCGTGCTCGACCATGAGAGGACCAAAACCAAGGATATAAAGTGCACATCGACGGTTGTATGTGATGTAGTGTCTAGTGATGGAAATATCACGATAATTATAGGGTTTGTTTCTCAAGCCTCCGAATGGAAAAACTTACTGATCCATATGACATTAAAGTTCTTCATGAGGCCCCTATTCAGGAACATGTGGCTACTTTCTCTAAAGATCTTCGCGCTCGACCATAAGAGGACAGCAACCAAGCATATAAAGTGCACATCAACGGTTGTATGTGATGTAGTGTCTAATGATGGCAATATCACGATAATTATAGGGTTGCTGTCCCAAGAGCCTGAATGAAAAAACCTTATTGATCCATATAACATTAAAGTTCTTCATGGTCAAGTTCAAGAGGCCCGTATTCAGGTACATATGGCTACTTTCTCTAAAGTTCTTCGTGCTCGACCATAATAGGACTGCAACCAAGGATATAAAGTGCACATCGAAGGTTGTATGTGATGTAGTGTCTAGTGATGGAAATATCACGATAAGTATAGGGTTTGTTTCTCAAACCTCCGAATGGAAAAACTTACTGATCCATATAACGTTAAAGTTCTTCATGGTCAAGTGCAAGAGGCCCGTATTCAGAGACATGTGGCTACTTTCTCTAAAATTCTTCGCGCTCGACCATAAGAGGACATCAACCAAGCATATAAAGTGCACATCAATGGTTGTATGTGATGTAGTGTCTAATGATGGCAATATCACGATAATTATAGGGTTGGTGTCCCCAAGAGCCCGAATGAAAAAACCTTACAGATCCATATAACATTAAAGTTCTTTATGGTCAACTGCAAGAGGCCCGTATTCAGGTACATATGGCTACTATCTTTAAAATTCTTCGCTTTCGACCATAAGAGGACCGCAACCAAGCACATAAAGTGCACATCAACGGTTGTATGCGATGTAGTATCTAGTGATGGCAATATCACGATAATTATATAGTTTGTTTCTCAAGACTTCGAATGGAAAAACTTACGGATCCATATAACATTGAAGTTCTATGGCACTATCATGATAGTTATATCTGCTGCATATTATGTGATTAAGTTTGCACAAACAGTTTCCATGGCAAATGAAGAATTTTTGGTAAAAGATAAATTGATAGCTACATCATAATATGAACAATATCAAGCGTAAGTAGATTTTGCAGAAATGAACATCAAAGGTTCAATTTGAGTTGCACGTGTACTGAAATAAGTACCACGAGTAACTTTAACCATCCTCATAGCATTTTTGAGTTTACATATTCACTACTTGGTCACAAAATGAACCTAATTTCCGACAACAAAAGAAAGCCTACAACACCAATTTGATCTGGCGAAACAACACAACAAAAGAAAGCCTACAACATCTTTCCTAACACCAATTTCATCTTCCGAGAACAAAATGAACATTCTTATCGAGTATGCAATTCTCTCATGGCCTGCAAGACCGCACTCAGTACACTTTGGGACTTTCCTTTGTGTCTTTGCTACACCTCCCTTTGAGGGGTATCAGGATGCTGTATGGCCCTTACCTCTGCAAAAAGAACAAAACTTTGATCTTGGCTTGCTGACATTCTCATAACCTAGCTTTGCTCTTGCGTTCATTGGCCTGCTTCGATCACTTTTGCATGGTGCTACATTCATTGAGCTTGATAGAATAGTTGCTCCTGTTATGACAGGCATATCTTGGTCATGCAGTTCAGTTGCGGCATGATCTTGTAACCCAAGCCACCCCTGCAACCATCAGCCGCCAATAAGTTTCCTATAACAATTTCTACACGTACGATTTCATGAGTCAAAGACCCTGCATATTTCGGAGTTGTTAACAATAATGCAAAGAAAAATAATTCTGGAAAATATTGTCAGAATGTGCACATCACTCTGATTTGGGTTCAGAAGTACTTGCTTTGCACACAACAAAGAAAATTTGCTCCAAATAATATCAATTTTCTCCAAAAAAGTAAACCTTTTAGCAGAAATAACTGATCTCTGTAAAAATTGTATTACTTTACATGTCAATTATGAAAATTAGTAACTGCCAATGCTAAAAGAATTGGACTATAAGTTTGACTGAAAACAAGCAGTTGCTAGCGACTATATTTGACTGAAACACAAACGCCTAGTTGAATGATTCCTGGGCACAATTAGAAATTTGAATCATGTACTGTTTGCCATCCTAGACAACCCCATACTGTGTACCATTTATGATCACCGATAAACGACATATTTTGTAACATCACGGGCACATGCTATACAAATTTGTATGTTACTGCCAATGGTCTTGAAATCTATCCAACTACTCCACAGTAAGAACAATTTGCCCCATAGAATCAAACAGTTCAATCGTTCGTTGACACAATTTGATATATTTAGGATGCATCTATTGCAGGGGGGAAGGGGAGTAATTCATGCGGACAACTAGGAGTGCGACAGAGAGATAGTACCTTCCTAGTCATGGAGTTGGAAGGACAGAAGTCTGGCATGGCCTTCGGAACTTCAGATTCTGCGTCGCTAGCAGCAGATTTCTCTCCATCTTGGCTTGAGGAAGGAGAAGCGACGTGGAGGAACACTAGCCGCCGTCTTCCTCCTCTGGCGATCTCCGATCTGGGGCGCACTCCAAGGGTAATGAACATAAGCTGTCCACGGACACCGCACGAGAGATTGAAGGCTTTGCCCGATCTGCGTAATTTCTCATGGCCATCTCCAAAGCACTTTTCCTTCCTGATAATGAGGCGCGGCGGTAGGGTATCTTGCCAAGTGCCACCCTACATATATTTGAGATGTTAACCACAATTGGAATGAAAACAAATATGTCTAATATAGTCAAAATGTGCTGACCACTCTGACTTTGATGCAGAAGTAGTTGTAGTGTTTCAAATACTGTATGCATATATAGATATATGTAACAACCAATGCTCCAAAATAATTAACCGTGTAGCATCAATAGGTATGCTTCTCATAAAATTGTATTAGTGCACATGCCAATGCCTAAGCCATCGACAGTATAAATGCCTGAAAAAAGGTGGCAAAGTCTGACTATAAAATGTACTGTAACCAAGAGCTGATTTTATGATTCCTTGACACAAATCAAAAATTGGATCATATACTGCACCCCAAATATACATGTTTATGATCGCTAATCATAACGGGAGGTCTTGTATTATCAACCAAAAACTCCTGAATAACAAAAATCCTACTCCAAAATATACAAACTTTTGACAGCAATCAACTGAACACTATCAAAAAAATTCTCCAATTCATGTCAATGTCCAAAACAACACTGGCCTAGATGTCCACGTTCATTAATCCAATCCCAAAACTAGAAAGTGAACACGCCACTGACCGTTCTAATTTCGGGCTGCCCAGAATCCTCAAATCTTCATCACGCCAACAACTTTACTAAAAACAGGACTAGTTTACTGAAAGTTGTATTCACAGCGGGGGGATCGATTGAGTTAGTACCTTTGAGGCCACGGAGTTGGAGTGCGCTGCGATTTAGACGGGGCCTAATCTGTGACTGTTAGTGTTATCAATATTTGGGACATTGAAAAAAAATCTTCCATGGCCTCATGAACTTGAGATGCAAAACTTGAGGAAGGAGAATCGGTAACACCATATTTCCCTCCATCCCCGCACTCATCGTCCTCCTCCCCTTCCTCTAGCAATGCCACGATACTAGTCGGGGTCGGACCCTACGTATATTGGAGATGTTAACTGCAATTGAAATAAAAACAATTTTGTAATATATTGTCTGAATGTGCACTGTTTAAAAAGGTTCAGAAGTAGTTGCTTTCACTGTTTAAAACACAATGTTGATTTCAGAAAAGCCGGGTTGTGTATCATCATGTGTACATGGTCGACAAGTGTTTTGAATGCTGTATATGCATCCACTTCTGAGAAAAATAGTGGCAAGTGTTTTGAATGTTGTATGCTTCCACATGGCCTCCAAAATAATTAACCTTTTAGCATCAATAACTATTAGCTCTTAATTTTATCTTACTGTACATGTCAATGCCTACATCAATTTGACTATATAAATGCCCAAAAAGCAAGCATCAAAATCTGACACCATGTTTTACTGAAACCAAAAGCCGAGTTACATGATTCCTTGACACAATTATAAAGTTGAATAATGTACTGTTTGCAAACAACATATTTATGATCAGTGGTAAGAACGGGAGATTTTGTAACATCATTTGACTACGGGGCAGTAACAACAATCTGGTCCAAATAATCAGACTTTTGATAGCAAATAACTGAACACCATCAAAATTTTCTTACTCCATGATAAGATTGAAACTGACCATGCTTACATAATATTGGTACACACTATTTTTCTTACAATACGACACCAGCCTAGATGGGAACATTCATGTATACAAATACTAAATACTGAACATGCCAATGACCATGGTAATTTCGAGCATACAAAGTTTGACAGATCATGGTAAAGCCAACAACTTAACTGAAAAAAACGCCTAGTTCACTGAATGTGGCGCAACTCAACGAGGGTAGAAAGAATGGAATGAATTGACGAGGACAACCAGAAGTGCGAAGTAGATAGTACTACCTTTTAGGCCACGGATCTGGAGTGCGTTGCGATTAGATGAGGGCTCTTTGTGGCTGTCGATGTTGTCAATATCTGGGATGTAGGAAAAATCTTGCGTGGCCTCAGGAACTTGAGATCCAGAATCGGTAACACCATGTTTCTCAACATCTTGGCTTGAGGAAGGTGAATACCTCTGGAGATTTGGAGGAATGCACTTGTCGTCCTCCTCCTCCTCTAGCATATCATCCTCCTCCTTCTCTAGCAATCCCAGATCTGGGAAGCCCTCGGGAGTGAACGGCTGGGAACAGAAGCTGCACATGGACACGGCAAGATGAAGATCGAAGGATTTGATGGAGAAGACTTTGCAAGAAACAGAGGAGCTTATGAGAGGAGAAACCTGAACCGGAGATCCATGTGAATAACTCTGCACCAAGATCCATTGGTCAAATCAAGAAGAAATCTGTAGATCCGGGCGCTATGTGGATGGAGGGTCGATCTGATTCCCGGCGACGAGGCTGTGTCTGCAGGAGGGGATTCACATTTTGAATTGTGTCTCGTTCGGGCGGATGTGGCAGCTGGGTCACGGGGTATGAGCACATCGCCCCATAGGCGAGTACGCGCTAGGTGCGTGTGTAGGTAGTAGGTCGCCAGATACGATGGGAAACTGAAATCGCTATATTCGGGTGGGGCCATATGGGGCGGGCTCACGCCGATCCACATGAGGAGCGACGGCACTGATTCGCGCTGCGCAAGCAATCAGTTAGGAATAGCCTTATTCGGTAGCTATATCCCCAACAACTTTATTATTGCCTCTAGGGCATATTTCCTTCAAATTCATGGGAACATGGGAAACAAGGGAAGAACAGAACAAGGGAAGAGGAGAAACTTGGCTAGGTAAGGAAAGAAAGAGAAAGAAGGGGATCCAGTGGAGGGGAAGAAGAAGATGGAAGAGGAATGGGAAGAAGATGGCATGGGAGAAGGGGAAGAAGATGGCAGGTGGTGGAGGGGCTGCGCTGGCCAGCGAGATGGCTGAGATGCATGGAAGGCACGTTGGCCAGTGAAATGGCCAAGATGTAAGGCGTGCCGGTCAGCAAGATGGCCGGGATGAAAGGGTTGCGCCGACCAGATGTAGCAGCGGCGCCACCTCATGCGGTAGAGGAAGGAGTTCCACGGGGGAAGGAAAGGGGCGGCAACCGCGAGAGCTTGAAATACCGCCACAACCCGAGAGAGGAGAGGGGTAGGAGGGCCATGGCATGGGGATCCATACCTGCGTCGCCATCGGCTGGGGCTTGCGTCTCGCATGGAGGAAAGGCAAGTCGCGAGCGAGACACGTCTTGAAATGTTATGTTTTGCGGGACATGGCCAATTCAACCCAAATTGGAGGCTCGGACTCCGTATCGCGGGAGGGCTGCGCGCGTGGAGGCTAATTCATCTCTATATCTGGCCCGTTTCTGTTTGCTCGATTCGGTACATCTGAATTGACAGGTAGTCAATACCATATCCAATTTGAAGGGTCTAATTCAGACATCCGAACACCGTGTTAGTGTTTTTACCACTGTTAATTTCTCGGTGCGGTGATTTTTGCGATGTTTTGTAAGTAGGTGGTTTTTCGCCAATAATCCTAGACGTACAAAGGTTTACTGGGTTGTTACGGGCAAGACATGTTGTGATTCATCAATAATCTCTCCGCCCCCCCCTGAATTCAGGTGGGGGGCCATCCCCCAACTAATAGTATGCCTCCAAATCACCTCCCCTGTAATCTCCCGTAAAAAAATCCCGTATATGTAGCATTACTGATTTTTTCGCTAATGATGACACGATTGTGGTGGTTGTGTGCATTTTACTCATTGACGGATTGGCATGGGCGACACTAGGGTTTGGTGGGAGGTGGTTGTGGAGTGGATAGATGTGTGTAAAGAAGGAGGACGCGTTAGAGAGAAAGAAGACGGGTTTGGAGTGAAGCGCTTGTGCTCGAGCTGACGTGGCAGATAGTTTGGACCGTCCAATTTCTACCCCATGAATGGGTTGGGTTTGGACAACCTCGAACAATCCAAACAAATGGATTAGATATATACAAGAGCCAGGTTAAGAGACCTTTTCTCCAAGGGTCCTTCCCTTTCCCTTGACGGATAGGGCAAGCTCTCCCCTTCAAGCTTTGTTGGCGAGTTCGTGGACTCACCTTCCTTTTGTTTGTTGCTCCGGCGGCCGGTGTAGGCGATGAGAACCCGGTGTTTTTGCTCTCTAGTAGTTTAGGTTAGAGTTTTCTAGTCCTCACAAGTGCGGCCCTCGTGCGATGGCATTGTTTTTTCTTTGAGTTTGTTTTCCGAGCTCCGATTCTCCTCGTGTTTGTCCATCTGGACGTAGTTGATAGAGATCCGGTGTAGATTCATGCCGTCTCCTTGAGGCTGCGAGGTTATGGTTTCTCATCGTACGTGCGCGATTTGGTGTTAGTTGCTTTAAATCTATGCAAGGGTTTAACAGCGACGACACAACTCTAGGGTATTGGTCCTTAGGGGCACGTGCATGAATACTTCGTGGTTGTCGCCGATAAGGTCAAGTCGGCTCCGGTAGGGGAGCGGCGAGTACGACACGTCGTCGGTCGTTCTAGCGGCGATAGTGGTCCTTCGGTGGTCTAGAGACCTTAGTGTAACTTTTATTATGTTTGAGGTGCTTCATATGAACTTGTCCGGGCCACCAAATGAAGCAGAAATGGGCGCCCTCGGGACCCGTACGTCCTTGCACAGAATGGAAATTGGCGGTACGTACACCTCTTCAATTTTGACCCAACCAAGGTCCGAAGGGCCAAACAAATTTGAAGTTCTATTCATCATACCCTCAAAAAAGATCTATCTCTGCATGTGCATGAGTTTATACAAGTATTATCTAGTTGTACTGGTATGTATACAAAGAAAATAATACTACCAGATGATTTCGTCCTTTAGCTGAGCATGCACCTGAGAACTTGCTAAATAAACTTAGTTAATTATTACGGTACGGAGTAACTACCACGGCATCTCCAAAGCGAATTCTCAAACCACCCGTGTTCGTTTGAACAACACGGTCCGGACGTGTTTTGTTATCCAACGATCCTGTATCAACTTGGAAGTAAATTGGAAGGCTTTATGAAGTTCAGACACCATCCACATAAAACTTCAACACCTCCGACGCACTCAAATCCCTTTTCCGGTCCCATTTTCTTTCACTCCATCCATGCTCCCCTTGCTTTGTATGCGTGCCCTCCTCCTTCGACGCCGCCGTTGTACCTCTCCGACCACTACCCAGGCATTGCCGGACGTCCTCAACCACCATCCACACGCCCGCTTGCCTCGTACTACAGCGCCATCCACCCAGGATCTATCCGCAACCAGGTACCCTCCGACCCACTGTCGACGACGTCCATGGCGATCACCACGCTTGACAGGTGTTCGGTAAAATGCCATTAAGCTTATTTTTGAACTTCATGTTGTTTTTTAGAGTATGAAGGATGTGGATTACTCGAGCATGGATGATGAGTTGTTGTGCGACGTGTGGTAGAGCGTATTCGTGAATTGTAGGCAGGAGCGGAAGGGGGCTCTTCTGGCAACGCGTGCATGGTTCGTTTCACGGGTGAAAGCATATTGCGCCATACGACATGCACATCATCCATGAACGCAATGTGAAGTCGTTAGCACATCAATGGTACACCATCTAGACCATTAGTTTTGTAAAGCGGTTGATCAGCTAGAGGCATTGTGGCCATTGCGCGCGACAGTCATGGTGATCGTAAGTTTTGCTTCTTCTTGCTTAACTTTTTTTGTATGGTAATATGTGTCTTATTTATATCATAAGGATCATAGTACAAGTCACGTACGATTTAGAAAAACTGAAATGATAACAGAATACTAGCATTTGCATAAAGAAACACCAGCTAAGAAGTATAATTATAAATAAGACTAAAAAATCCTTTAAATTTGACACCGACGTCCGTCACCTGCCTTTAGCACAACTAGCACCAAAGAAAAAAAATTGATGGATCACCTTCATACATGAGCTCGACGCGGCTCCATGGCTTATATGCAGCTTTGTTAACCTCCAAGATGGCTCATCAAAGATGAAACAATTACCGTTGAACAAATTAGACCGGGGTGACACTCCGGACACGCCATAGAACTTCAGATCTGGCACCTCCACACTATTAAGACGTCGGAGGAGAAAACCATACCTGACATCCACAAACCACGAACCCAACACACGATCCATCATCTTCCAGATGCCGCCAATGTAGACCATAATCTGCATCCGTTCTTGGACTACCTCTCAAGCTCCGCGCTGGAGATGGAACAAACACCATCGCAACAGCGGAGCCCAAGGACACAGGTCCACCACGAGGATGTTGTTGCCGCCACGCCATCCTTGCGTAAACAGACTGGTTTCCTAATTCATCCCCAACCACAGGACCGATCACCTCGTCGGAGTAGGATCTGAAGAATCTTTATTCAGCGTCGCCATTGCCTCCACCGAAGTCATGATGATGCACAACCTAAAAAACTAAACTACGAGTCTGAAAACGATCCATAGGCGTGGATTCGGTGACCCCCCTCACCCCCGACGACCGAGGTCGCTGGCGGAAGGGAGCCATCCGAGGGCAGCGGCGAGAAGACTCCTGGCGGCGGCGAGTCAAAATCAAACGCGTTTTTGATCACCTTCTTTTTGTTCAACTTGTCGATTTATTGATTTATACACTCAATGTTGCTCTACACATTGTGTAGCCTATACGTGTTGCGTGATTAACACTGGCTATAGGGTGGACTATTTACATACATACATTGTTGGATGAAGCTCAAGGGCAGTATGTGTGGGACGACATGATCTGTTCATGAAATACTTGTTGAACATCGGGTTAATCAAAGTAGGAATTTGAAATATTTCTTGTTGAATTTGAACTATTGTTGTACTAGACTTATTTGCATGCTATGTATGGATAATTTGTGTTATTTTGTATCTGAATTTTGATGAATTCCGTTGTGTTTGATGAATTCCGTTCGGTTAGTTGAAATGCGGTTTGAAATGTGTATGGATATCGTTGGATGGCCGTCTTCCACATCCGTGTCCGTAGATTGGTCCTCATTATCTGTGGACGGATGCGATGTCCGGTTTACACGCCAGTGTTGGAGATGCCCTAAGATAATATCATTAGCGATCTTGTTAGAGCATTTCCAGTTGCGCCCCCAACAACACCCCTAGGCCATTTTTTAGCGCCGACGCCGATTTTGCGGCACAGTCGCGTCCCCAGGAGTCTGTTTTCGCTGGTTTGGGCCAAAACTGGCGTCGGTGGACCCAGGCCGAACCTGGCACGTCGGGGGCGCCTGGGAAACTGATTTTGGCACGAACGGGAATGGGCCCGCCGAGTCAGCGACACGCCGCTTCATCGTCCTCATCGTCTTGGTTCCCGCGGGAATCAATGCCAAGGCTGCCGCGCCGGTCAGCTTTCCATTGATGCCTCACGGATGGCGCAGTGAAGGCGCCGTGATGCGCGTCCTGCCCGCTCCTGCCACGTGGCACCCGGCGGGCAGCTTCTCACCGCCCCGCTTCGGCTATAAAAGCCGGCCTCCCCGCCGGTGGACGTCACAGTCGCCACAACTCCTCCTCTCTCGCCTCGTCTCGCCACAGAAGCCACTCTCCTCCTCTTCTGACGACGACTACACCCGGTTCTATAGGCTCCTCGGCATGTAGAAGGCGGGCGGCGACAGCGGCGTAGTAGGCGTAGTTTGTTTTCTGTTTTTTTGTACAAATTTGAATGAAATCATCGAGTTTGTACAAATTTAAATCAAATCGCCGAATTTGCGCGCCGATTTGAGGGCGACCTGAGGGCGACGACTGGGAACACAATTACCCTCGACTACACCCGGTTCTATAGGCTCCTCGGCATGTAGAAGGCGGGCGGCGACAGCGGCGTAGTAGGCGTAGTTTGTTTTCTGTTTTTTTGTACAAATTTGAATGAAATCATCGAGTTTGTACAAATTTAAATCAAATCGCCGAATTTGCGCGCCGATTTGAGGGCGACCTGAGGGCGACGACTGGGAACACAATTACCCTCATGTCTAGATTAAACATCGGTTTGGCCCCAGACGACGCTTTTTCGACGTCGTGGGAGGTCGAACGGCTGCATATCCCAAGAGCGATGGAACTCTTCGATGAAACTTGAGGCCACGTGCACACGCACCTTCACTCGCGGGGTACCACACGTAATTTGCTTAATCTTCTTCGTAACCCATACATTAATCAGTGATTGATTCCTTAATCTTCCTCGTAACTTGGTCTATTGAAAGCATTGACAGTTACTACTGTTAAGCGAGCTCAGGTACTATGCACTTTTGTGGAGGCTCGAGATTGACACCAATTAGGCTTCATTAGTTTGGGATAGATGTGTTGTCAAAACTGCTAACTGCTTGTGTGGTGAAATAAGATGTGGTGAGAAATGTTGTTTGGCAAATTAGAGCCTCGACTAGTTATTTTGACTGGGTGGACGACGGCATCAGTGTCTGGTCAGTTTTTTCAAACCCAATTGGCTTCCTCAAACGGCCTTTGTACGTTCCGGCTGACCATACCTCTCGTATCCAGCCCAACCATAAGGCGGGCCGGACGCGGCCGGACCGACCCATGCTGTCCCGCATCGACCACACTCCGTCTCCACTAAAATCCTCTGATGAAATCCTACCTCACTATATTACTCTCTGCTTCACTCTCCGTCGATTCCTCTCCCCTTAAAGCCCCCTCCTCTCCCAATGTCAAGCACTGACAGCGCATCCGGCTGCGGGAACACCCCCGTTGATTAGGACGCCCTTATCGGCGAGGCAGAGGTGAACGACAATGAGGTGGTCGCCGTCTGCACCGTGTTGCAACAGTCACGGGTGGATAGGGGCAGTGGCTCGAGCTCCGCATCGTCCCTTGTCGCCCGTCGACGCGGTGTCGGCCCATGCACCGGGTGGTCCGCTCCGCTACCTTGAGGCCCTTTCCAACCCCTCCGGCAATCCCAGTCATCGGTGAGTGCTTGTGCCCGTGCCACCGTGGATGTGGACTCCTGAATCGGAGGCACGTGCCGCATGTCGCGAGAGGCAGCGGGCAAGGAGAGGGTGGTGGTGGCGGAGGTAGCTTCCTCCCGCCAACGGTCGATACTGATGACTACAACCGCTATGATGACTCTGATGATGCCCTTCCCGCCGTCGATGCCTACGCGGAGGACTAGATACACTCCGGTGACTGCAAGGGGAAGGAGGCGGCAAGAAAATGGTGATTTTATATGCTCATGTCCGTCTTCATTTGGTATTTAGTTAATTTTTAGTTTGAATCCATGTCCATTTGCTGGCGATGAACAACCTCTTTTGGTCCAATGAATTGTGATGCTATGTCTGTATGGATTTAGGTTGATCTATGTCCGATTGTTTGCAATGTTTTGTATGTTGATGTACGTAGTTTCTCCCATGTTTCATGGATAGCATGGATTGGGGGGGGGGTATGAGGTACACAGTTGTGGACGCATGCATTTGAGGGGTGATCGATCACTGTCCGTGGACACGTTCGGGCGCATCCACAGACGTTTAGGGGACCAGACTTGCTAGGTCTGGCTGTAGATGCTCTTAGTTAGCCATGTGGTTGTAAATTGTGAAAGAAATGTCCTAGGTATTCTAGAAAAGTATAGTTTTGTTGATGAAAGTCTAGTTGGCCGACCTCAAGAACGACGCCGAATGGGACAACAAGGTGATGGAGCTCGAAGCTTGGGCCAGGGGAATGGATGAGTGATGAAGCTCAGATGAGGTGACGTCGATTCAATGGGGCATAGTTAGATTTTCTCTTCAAAATGGAGAGCCTCTGATTTGCTTCATCTATTAATTCAGAAGAGAATAGAGTTTGTTTGTTCTACAAGTGTTCCTCGTACAACACAAAAATGATTAATCTCACAATACAATTGTCCCTAGCTTCGTTGCCCTAGCGGTTAACTATGTCTTGCCATGATGGTGTTGAGCAATAGCAATAAGTATTTTCCTCGATTGAGAACCAAGGTTTATCGAACAAGTAGAAGTTTCTACAACAACAAAAAATCCTCGGTACCTGAACACAAAACACAAGACACTCTTGCTCCCAACGTTTCAAGAAGGTTATCGAACTTATTGTCCTACTAGTTACAAGGGTAAATTGCACGGCATGGTAGCAATTTATAGATAGATAAAATAAATAAAGGGGTACATCAAGGAAAAATATCTTTGATGATGTTTTCAGTAAAGGAAAATAGACCCACGGGGCCATAGGTTCACTAGTGGCATCTCTTCAAACAAAATAAATGTGGTGTGGTGAACAAATTACAGTTGGGCATCGATTAAATTGCAATATTTATGACTATGATCATTCATGGAATAATCTTGCATAGTAATTATGTCTATGATATGTGGACTATTATCCAACTACATTTACAACTAATACTCCACCCAAGGCCTCTATCCAACATGCATCTCGAAGTATTAAGTTTACAATAATAGAGCACTGCAATAAGCATGATGACATAATGTAGATAGTAAAACTATCATCCAAGTGTGATAAAGAAACCATCGTCCGAATCTCCAAGGCTTAGATGTGATAATGGAGACCAATTGTCTGCCATTGGTCAACCTCTACAACTCTCATCACGATGTTCTCTCGGTTGTGGCACCGATTCTTGCTGAAATTGGAGAGCCAGATTCATCTTTTATTCATTTTGTAATTCAACACGTACCTAGATCAGCAAATTTACCGACCTATTTTGTGTGAGGCGTGCTTGTACACTGATGGTTACGGATAACTAGCTAGATTCCGAACCTTCTCATAATCAGCAACCCTCTGGTTAAGATCATTTTTATTGAATAAAGTTCTCTAAAATTTCTTGTAGAAAAAAATCATTACCATGGTGTGTGACCCACCATTTCTTTACTAGCCCATGAACTTTGTTATTTCTATTGCGTGCTAAGAGCATCTACCACCCACTCCCGCCCCCTCAAACCTAGCCATAGGTGGGGAAGATATGGGATGCCCGGACGTGTCCACCATGTCTGATCGATAGGCCAGACCCCTTCCCAAATCTCTCCAAATCGTTCCCCACCCTCGCCCGACCAGCACTCTTCCTCTCTTCTGCCTTGTTTGTGTTGCCCCTTCCCCAACTCTATCGCAATCGCCATCCTAGGTATGTCCCCGTCCCCAACACACAGTGCCACCGCCACCTATCCAAAACCACTCCTAGTCGTCCTCGCGCTCCATACACCGCCATGTTGCGTCCTACTCCTTCGGAAATACACCTCGCCCTCATTTGTAAGAAAATGATGGATTCATTTGTAAATACACCTCACCTCATGTTTGATGAAATGCCCGAGCTATTTTTATGAACTTCTCTCATTTGTAATAAAATGGTGGATTCATGAGATGATGAATTCGAGAACAAGGAGCCTGATGAATTAATATACTAGGAGTTCAACGATTTGTTCGATTTAGATAGCAAAGATCTTGATATGATATTGATGATGAGTATCCAGAAATAAAGATGCAAGTGGAACATGTTCTGAACTTCAAGGGTTCGTTACATGCCAGGAGAGTTGTTCCCTGAGATAGGATTTCTGGCGCACAGAGTCTCTATAAGGACTACTTCAAACTCAACCCAACATACCATGACAGGGTTTTCCGGCATCACTTCTAGATGAGCAAACCATTGTTCTTAAGCACAGTGATTGTTGTGGAGGCATATGATCCTTACTCAAGCTAACGAACGATTATTGCAGACAGTAGTCGTTCTCTCATATGTAGAAATGTACATCTGCCTTGATCATGCTTGCATATGGTAAAGTTGCAGATGCCATTGATGAGATTGTTTGTATGGGGAAGAGCACATGCCTTCAAATGACAGTGAAATTTTTGCTCATTATGGTGCATATGTTTGGACCGGAGTACCTGGGAAAACCAACTACTGCAGGCATAGAAACGTTATTGACAATTGGAGCATTGAGAGATTTCTCAGGTATGCTTGGTTCAGTTGATTGCATGCACTGACAATGGAAGAACCGCCTGACAGGTTTGCGTGAGTTGTACCAACGTCACACCAAAGATATCACAATCATAGTTGATGCAATGACATCAAAGGACTTGTGGGTTTGTCATGCTTTCTTTTGCATGTCAGGTTTGCATAATGACATCAATGTTCTCCCGTGATCTTCGATGTGCAAGTGACTTCTATGTGGGATGCTCCAGCATGCAACTACACCATGAATGGATGATATCTATCCTAATTGGATGGCGCTTGTGAAAATTATACCCGATCCCTAAGGTAACAAATGCAAGCTCTTTGCACAAATGCAAGAAGGTGCTAGAAAGGATGTGGAAAGGGCACTATGACTGCTTCACAGCCATTAGGGTATTGCTCATGGAGTTGGAATGATTTGGGATCCAAAGACATTGTGACAGTTGATGACATGATGTGTAATCTTGCATAGTATAATTGTGGAGGATAAGAGTAAAGGTGCAGTCCACATACATAATTTTGAGAAGTCTGGAGTACATATCCGCCTCTTGGACAAGATGTAGAGCATGTTGTGAACTTTCTAGAGATGCATCGACAACTTTAAGATCAACTGATGCACGTGCAACTAATCAATGATCTTGTGGAGCATATGTGGATACACATGAGAAGTCATTGAATTTTATATTTGAACCATGTACTTCAACTAAATTTTATGTTTGAGATATATATTTTTTGCTCTGAATAAATTTTAGTGTGCTCTAATCATTGTCATGTGTATTCGTATCGTCGAATGATTGGTGTGCATGTGGTTGCATGTCCACCAATTCTTGCATGAACTCTACCTTGTCATAATCCATTGACACATATTACTCCAATTTGTGTGGAGAGTCCCAACAAGGGATCATTCCATTGATTTGACCTTATGTCATCTTCCATCCATGAACCTGTCTCACCTTGAGGAACCTTTCATGGAGGCAAAGTGGAGAATGTGGTAAAGGCGATGCCACCGGACAGGGCACCGGGACTGGATGTGTTCATGTGAAGTTTTTTTGCTACTTGTTGGCACATCATAAAGATGGACCTTATGAGAGCGATGGATTCTTTCTACCATGGTAACATGAGAGGTTCACTGACGATTAATAAGGCCACTATGCCATTTCTTCCTAAAAAGGATGGGGCGGTGGATATCAAGGACTTGAGACCAGTGAGTCTTGTTCGCAGAGTGATCAAAATCTTCGACAAGGTCATGTCCAATAGAATTGCAGTGGACTTACCAATGCTTGTGGGGAAACACCAAAGTGCGTTTGTCAAGGGCCAATCCATCCATGATAATTTCATGCTTGTGTAGTGCACGGCCCGCCGCCTTCATGCACTCCGGGAAACTGCAATAATGTTGAAGTTGGACATCTCAAAGGCATTCGATTCGGTACAATGGCCATTTCTGGTGGAGGTTCTGAGCACAATGGGCTTTAGAATCGATGGATATGTGACTACTAGCAAATTCTTCCACCGGAATTATGGTTAACGAAGCACCTAAGAGGCCCATCTATAACTAGAAGGATTTGAGGCAAGGGAACCCTCTATTCCCTATGCTCTTCATCTTGATCATGGTACCACTGCAGCGGATGTTTGACCTTGCTACTACTAGGGGAATTCTAACCCCTCTTGGAGGAGGGGTGTGAAGCATCGGTTGTCCATGTTCGTTGATGATTTCATGATCTTCACCAAGCCAAATGATCAAGACCTACATGCTTGTGCATCACTTCTTCATATCATCGGTGAGGCTTCAGGACTTCATGTCAATCTCAACAAGAATGTTGCCTATCTGATTCGTTGCTTGATGGAAACTATGGAGAGAGTGGAGAGTATTCTTGGATGCCCGAGTGGTACCTTTCCATGCAAGTACCCCGGCTTACCACTCACCATCTGCAAGCAATCAATTGCTCAACTATCAGGCCTGGTGGACCAGCTTATAGGAGCCCTGCCAAAGTGGAAGGCTGCTACGATGCCCAAGAGTGGGCGTCTTCTTCTTGTATAGTTTGTACTATATGCCATTGGACATACCACAAAAGACTATCTCGGCCATGAACAAGATTTGTCGTGTCTTTCTTTGGTGCGCAAAGGCTCGAGTAAATGATGCACTGATACGTCTCCGCCGTATCTACTTTTCCAAACTCTTTTGCCCTTGTTTTGGACTCTAACTTGCATGATTTGAATGGAACTAACCCAGACTGACGCTGTTTTCAGCATAATTGCCATGGTGCTATTTTTGTGCAGAATAAAAAGTTTTCGGAATGACCTGAAACTTCACGGAGATAAGTTTTGGAATTAATAAAAAATGTTGGTGAAAGAATGGGGGGGGGGGGGGGGGGGCAACCCCTGGCCACAAGGGTGGGGGCGCGCCACCCGACCTTTTGGGTCCCCTGGACCTCCACCGACCTCAACTCCAACTCCATATATTCTCTTTCAAGGAGAAAAAATTAGAGAGAAGGATTCATCATGTTTTATGATACAGAGCCGCCGCCAAGCCCTGTTGTTCCTCGGGAGGGCAGATCTGGAGTCCATTCGGGGCTCCGGAGAGGGGAATTTGTCGCCATCGTCATCATCAACCATCCTCCATCACCAATTCGATAATGCTCACTGATAACCCACAAGTATAGGGGATCGCAACAGTTTTCGAGGGTAGAGTATTCAACCCAAATTTATTGATTTGACACAAGGGGAGCCAAAGAATATTCTCAAGTATTAGCAGCTGAGTTGTCAATTCAACCACACCTGGAAATTTAATATCTGCAGCAAAGTGTTTAGTAGCAAAGTAATATGATAGTAGTGGCAACGATAGCAAAAGTAATATTTTTGGATTTTATAGTGATTGTAACAGTAGCAACGGAAAATTAAATAAGCGAAGAACAATATAGGAAAAGCTCGTAGGAAATGGATCGGTGATGGACAATTATGTCGGATGCGATTATTCATGCAACAGTTATAACATAGGGTGACACGGAACTAGCTCCAATTCATCAATGTAATATAGGCATGTATTCCGAATATAGTCATACATGCTTATGGAAAAGAATTTGCATGACATCTTTTGTCCTACCCTCCCGTGGCAGCGGGGTCCTATTGGAAACTAAGGGATATTAAGGCCTCCGTTTAATAGAGTACCGGACCAAAGCATTAACACATAGTGAATACATGAACTCCTCAAACTACGGTCATCACCGGGAGTGGTCCCGATTATTGTCACTTCGGGGTTGCCGGATCGTAACACATAGTAGGTGACTATAGACTTGCAAGATAGGATCAAGAACTCACATATATTCATGAAAACATAATAGGTTCAGATCTGAAATCATGTCACTCGGGCCCTAGTGACAAGCATTAAGCATAGAAAAGTCGTAGCAACATCAATCTCAGAACATAGTGGATACTAGGGATCAAACCCTAACAAAACTAACTCGATTACATGATAAATCTCATCCAACCCATCACCATACAGTAAGCTTATGATGGAATTACTCACACACTACGATGAGCATCATGGAATTGGTGATGGAGGAAGGTTGATGATGACAATGGCGACGGATTCCCCTCTCCGGCGCCCCGAACGGACTCCAGATCAGCCCTCCTGAGAGATTTTAGGGCTTGGTGGTGCCTTCGTATCGTAAAATGTGATGAATCCTTCTCTCTGATTTTTTTCTCCCCGAATACGAATATATGGAGTTGGAGTTTATGTCGGTGGAGCACCACGAGGCAGGGGGGCATGCCCCCCACCCTCATGGACAGGGTGTGGGCCCCCTGGCCTTGATTCTTTCGCCAGTATTTTTTATTAATTCCAAAAATAATCTCCGTTGATTTTCAGGTCATTCCGAGAACTTTTATTTCTGCACAAAAATAACACCATGACAATTCTGCTGAGAACAACATTAGTCCGGGTTAGTTCCATTCATGTCATGCAAGTTACAGTCCAAAACAAGGTCAAAAGTGTTTGGAAAAGTAGATACGACGGAGACGTATCAAACGCCAAAGTGATTGCAAGGTACTGCATTTGCCGTAGAAATGGAACCATTCAAATTAACAAGTTCTCGCTTGTCGTGGCAATGCATCCATATTGGAAAATTGGAGACACTGTTCTA
>NW_024116196.1:0-7246 GCF_003073215.2 Triticum urartu | reverse complement strand
CGAGATATATTGCCATGCAACTTCCATCATCATCATATACATGACTTGAGCCATTTATTGTCATATTGCTTTGCATGATCGTAAGATAGCTAGCATGATGTTTTCATGGTTTGTTCATTTTTTGATTTCATTGCTACGCTAGATCATTGCACATCCCGGTACACCGCCGGAGGCATTCATACAGAGTCATATTTTGTTATAGTATCGAGTTGTAATATTGAGTTGTAAGTAAATAAAAGTGTGATGATCATCATTATTAAAACATTGTCTCATGTGAGGTTATCAAAATAAAAATGGCCAAAGAAGCCCCCCCCCCCAAAAAAAGAGAGAGGCCAAAGAAGCCTAAAAAAGAGAGAGGCCAAAGAAGCCTAAAAAAGAGGGGAAAAAGAGATAAACAAATTTAAAAAATGAGAGAAAAGAGAGAAGGGACAATGTTACTATCCTTTTACCACACTTGTGCTTCAGAGTAGCACCATGTTCTTCATATAGAGAGTCTCTTGAGTTATCACTTTCATATACTAGTGGGAATTTTCATTATAGAACTTGGCTTGTATATTCCATCGATGGGCTTCCTCAAGTGCCCTAGGTCTTCATGAGCAAGCAAGTTGGATGCACACCCACTTAGTTTCAGTTTGAGCTTCCATACACTTGTAGCTCTAGTGCATCTGTTGGATGGTGCTTGTGCAACCCTCGTCCTCCTCCTCGTGGTAAATCCAGCACTGTGTCAGGGAGCACCAACACGACATCCCATCATGTTGCTCTGTCCTCCTCCGATCTCCCAATTTCCAGCCTTCCTCTCTGGCTATGTCATTGGCTATATGATGCTCCTCCATCAGCCTTCCTCATCACTCGCCACTTCTGTGAGTGTAGATGGCTTTTAAACAACTCGGAGGAGGAGAAGCCAAATGGTGACATGTGAGGCTAGTCCTTAGTTCGTTTTGGGCCATCGCAGCGGCAATGGCTTCAATTTGATCCAGCGCACTACGTGATTGGGCCCGATCTATCCAGTTTTTTGTTTTTGCGAGGAACGGGGCTCAGGGTGTTGTGCACCAACAGATTGTTGCCATACATTCGTGTGTTGTGTGTTAGGATCATTTCTTGGAGACTATTACATCTCTAACCAGTGCTGCTTCGGGCCAACTTGGTTGTTGGATCTCTTCCAATTATGTGTCGGGTTGCCTGAAGGAAAACACAATGACCCATGCTTTGTGTACATTCAGAAAACAGCATAACAGTTCTCAGCTCCAGCACAAAATCAATAGGACTTCCAGATCTCTTTTTTAGGCAAACTTCCAGATCCAGTGAAACATCAAATAATCAGTACGCGGCTAAAATTCAAACACGAAACACGCATGGGCTTAACCTGGACTGGACCACCTTCACAAAAAGTAGAGGAAAGCTCTATCAAAAAAGAAAGAGTCAAGCCCAGCCCGTTTAAGCGCTAGTATATTTTCCAACGAGATGGGCTAAGCCCAGTGCAAATGCATTTCCGTTTTGTTTCTAGGTCTTCCACCTCTCTCCGCCGCCGTCACCCACTCCACTGCTCCGGCGAGGAATCGCTCGCCCAGCCGGCGACCATGGCGGAGGCCGCGAGCGCAGAAGAGGCCGCGCCTCTCCACCCCGGCCTCCCGGATGAGATCTTCATCTGGGAGGTCCTCGTCCGCCTGCCCCCCAAAGCCCTCCTCCGCTGCCGCGCCGTCTGCCGCGTCTGGCGCCGCGCCACCTCCGCCCGCGACTTCCTCCTCTCCCACCACGCCTGCCAGCCCGCCCTCCCGCTCCTCTAAGTCTACCACATCGAGTCCCTAGACATCATCCCCTTCGACCGCCGGGCAGGGGCCGCGGCCGACGACCAGCTCCGGCCAGTCGCGCGACTTGGCCAGGGCCCCTTCCGCGCGATCGCCTCCTGCGACGGCCTCCTCGTCTTCGCCATGAGCGACTGCCGCTTCTCCCTCTGCAACCCGGCGACTCGTCAGTATGCTCGCCTCCCGGTGCCTCCTGGCTTCGTGCCCTTGGGGATGTACTCGCGCAGCCCAACCGGCGAGTACCGGCTATTGCTGTACAAGTTCTCCACTGGACCGGCGCCTGACGCTCAAGGTGGCTCCTACGTGTTGGTATTAGGCTCCGGCCAGCCGCCACGGTCCATAGGGTGCCCTGATGCTAGGGAACTGGCATTCAGCCTGTCATTCCTGTTCCGCGGTGGCCTGCATTGGCACAAAGAGCAGAATGAGAGGATAGTGGTATTCGACACCACCACTGAGTTGTTCCGGCACATGCGCGTTCCGGTTGTTTCTCGCTGCACTAACCTGTTTGAGATGGATGGAATGCTCGGCGTGTCCAGCTTTAATTATGCAGCGGCAACCATCGATATCTGGATGGCGCAGGACTACACGAGCGAGGTCTGGTGCAACAAGTACCACATTGAGTTGCCGGTTGCAAAGCTCACCACGCGCTTTGGAAGGTTTAACACACATGGGTTTGGGGTAGTCGCTTCTTCGGATGGTCATTTGCTCATGCTGCTCAAATTTAGCGACTGGCTACTTCAGGTTGATATGGATGGCAAGTTGGTCGCTAGTTTCCATTGCAAAGGCCTTGCTTATACTAGATTTTGGCTCAAACAAACTTTAGTTTCGCATACCTTCTTTCCGGCACTAGAGCGTTATGTTGTGAACGCTAAGCCTTTCATCTGATCTAATAGCTTTGAGTGATGTGGTACTTCTGAACGGGTCAGCGTGGCCCGCAATACCAAGTTTGACCTGTAGGCTTCTCTGTTGATGTATATCAAGTTGTGATCAAGAAGCTCTTGCTGTCATGTGGTTGTATGGAATTTATGCTTGTTTGATACCAAAACTACCAAGTCATTTTGTTGTGCGTTTGAAATATATGCCAGCTACCCATGTCTCTATTTTCTTGAACTGGAGAACTATTTTGCAATCTACCTGCCTCATGTGTCTATTTCTTGAACTGAAAATTTGACTTTGCCTTTTTTATCTATGTCCCGTTTTTATCCCGAGAGGTTATCTGGTGCTCTTCTCAATATGCTGAATACTCATTTAGCAATCCACATGTGTTTTCTGTTTGTGAGTTTTGTTTTACCTGACAATAAATGTGGCAGATTATCCTCTCAATTTGGTCACTTGCTAGTTTCACCTGATTGTTAGTAGTGCTTGGAGCAGAACCTGTTACATTGGATGAAACGCTTTATCTGCCATACGAAGTTTATCTGAAGTGTTAGCCATGCTGAGGTTGATTTGGGTAATATCCATTTCTTGTACAGAAGATTAAGCATTCTACATAAAACGTGTTCCTGTTGCCTCATGGGTAGATAGCAAGTTATCATTCGTACTAAATTCTATATGCATCAATATATGAGCCTTTCTTCAATACCAGAGTCCGGCATGGCTATGTGGTACCACTTGGTTAGTCCTGCAGTAACATACACATGCTCAGGTTTTTTCATTTGATCTGATATTTCAATCCCACTTCTTGTCTTTTTACAGCTACATCAGGATCTTTTCCCAGTTTTGCCTCCAGTTTTGCATCTTTCTGCATTGTATCATGTGCTAGCTTCCACAAATCTTTGAGAAGTCAAACTTCTCTTTGGCAGTTTCATGTGCCTCCTATGGTGTAAATGTTTTTATGGTTGTTGTTTCATAATTAACTGCTAGCTGGGGATAATAACTTGGCTAAAAGACAAGAGTTGTCTGCTTTGCAGTGAAGATGAAACCTGATAACATATGTTTTTGATTGTGATGTTACCAAGCTAGTTTGGCAAGATTTGGCTGGCGTTGTTTCTGGGCCTGATTTCGTCAATTATGGATCTTCTGCTAGAATTTGGATCAGTAATAGGAGTAAGAAAATGCTGCTGTGAATATGATTACATCATATTGGTTGTAACAACATCTTATATCATGGGACGTAGGGAGTATAATCTTTGCTTGCATTGTGTCAGACTGGTTTATCAGGTACCCTGCCAGAGGCTGCTACATTTCCTAAAATGTTGGCGAGCAGTGTTTGCTGCTCCAGGAAGGCAAAGCTCTGGTGACTCCCCAGCCCGGCTTAAACTATAGAACGGCGTCCTTGATGGCCCCAGGACACAAGAAATCAGGGAGCTGCGACCGTCGCTGTAGTTTCTATTCTGGCGCATTTTCAGTTTTGCTGATGTGATGCTGGCTGTAAGAATAATAATTCATGACTACTAGATGTTGATGTTTTGAGATGTGGCCTGTTTAAAAGGTCTGTAATGGTCTAAATGTTGTGACACTGTTTTCATTTCGTTTGAAATGGAACAGGGCGAAGAGCCTTTTGATTTTAAAAAAAATCTTGACTCGCTGGAAGAATTGTCGGGCATCTTAGATTTATAAGAATACATTCGAGATCTTTTCAGTTACACTGGATTTACTTTATTTATTTGGATGACAATTGTGTTGCTGCTGTGGTAAAAATAATGAGCTGTGACAAAAAAACGAAGTTGCTATTTCTATCTGAAAAATTTATCAGGCCATGTTTTCTGCTGTACTTTATTACTTATAAATTTATAATGGAGGCAAACTAAATCCAGTTGTTACTGAATGTATTATGTGTGGTTGCAAGATAACTGGCCATTTGTTACTGCAGTTGAAGCCAATCGCTCAGCTTCTCAGATTTAGGCTACTGATCAGCAGCCACTTGTGTACCGCATGACCCTTTTGGAGTGCCTGGTTACATTTGACCCCATCTATATTCAGTCTACTAGCTGAACATCTAGATTACCAATAAATTCCAGTGTGTTTGCGACAGGAAACTGGTGATTGAAATGTCCCGTTGGTCGTCTTTAACTGAGTTGTGTGCCTTGGGTATATAGTTGCAGTTCTATCAGAGCTAAGCATCGTCGACGTAGCACCGCATCGAAACAGCGGCTGTGCACACAGTAATTCAGAACAACCACAATTTTGGGCAGTCTCCACAAAACCAGACGCAATAGAATCATGAAGAAAACTGAACTATAACATATAAGAATTTACAGCCCAAAATTAGTTCTGCAGTAACATACACATGCTCGGGTTTTTTCATTTGATCTGATAGTTTCAATCCCACTTGTCTTTTACAGTTAAGTTACAGTAGGATCAAAATTGTAACATCACACATAACTGCGGTCCCAAGTCTAAGAATTTACTGCCCAATCTTCTAAACCAATTGCAATCCCTCCATGATTCCTGAGGTTTCCATCACAGGGCCCCCCCAGCCCGCCCGATCCTCCGGGCACATGTGTATCCATGTCAGCTGGAGAAACAGCTGCTGAATGCTAAACTATTGCTACACAAGAGCTCAACTGAAGCACCATTTCGTATTCAATGAACAAATCGAACAACAAGTCTTCGAGCCGAGGTGAAGAAGAATTTATATGCCAACGGTGAGAGCAGAGAACTAGCAGCTGCGCATGTAAAGTAGGAGTACCGGTCACCCAATGGTCAGTCTGGTCTATTTTCCAAGTTCCAGCAAATTTAAAATACCTCTCCAGCAAAAATATGTAATCATCTGACTGATTTAGAAATAATAACTGCATATTGTGTCACAAATTTGTATGTGCAACTGTGCTACAGATTGTGTTAGATCATTCTGGATATCCTCAGAGATCATACAATGAGCAACACCTGTATCCTCCGAACAAAATATGGAGTATATGTTATGTCAAAGTAAAACCTTGTCAGGCAAAAACAACTGAAACTGCAAAACTCAAATTGTGTCAGGATCTTTTTTATAAGCAAAGCACATCTTCAGTTCATGACGGCGATCGTGCTACAAATCGTGACCATTCTGCAGTAATGCAACAACGAACAAGTTAACAAAGGAAAGTGTACAAGGGGCGAATCATAGACGACAGGGAGCATTACAAAAAACAGATGAACATCCATAAGTCCGGCTGCAGCATACAGTAGTTGCAGACCCCCGGTAAGCAAATTATGCCTGTTTCTAGCCTAGAACAAAGATCTTGCAGGATTAACAAAACTTATGGAGAACAACAGGATACAGCATATATTCAAGGATTCAGTTGCAGTGCTAAATTCACATAAGATGAAACACAAGATAGCATCAAACTTAAGAACCACATTATCCACTGCAGAAATTAAGAACCACATTGTGAAACACAAGATAGCATCAAACTTAAGAACCACATTATCTGCTGCAGAAATTAAGAACCACATTGTGCAACACAAGATAACATCAAATCAAACTTAAGAACCACATTATCTACTGCAGAAATTAAGAATCACATTTGTGCAACACAAGATAGCATCAAATCAAACTTAAGAATCACATTGCACAACACAACATAGCATCAAATCAAACTTAAGAATCACATTGCTCCCAAAATTGAGCAATGATATATATATTGTCATGGAGTATACGCTGTAGAGTATAATGGCCAGGGTTTGATTTTAGCAAACAATAACCATAATAGCAGTAAAGGTAATGACTAGTTTAACTAGAGCGACTTAATCAAAGCGGTTGGTGAGATCTCAGCCGTTGAGAGGAGTCACTATCAGCCCCTGGGTAACTGAACAAGTAGAGGAGAGGAACATCTTCAGAGATGGCCGCTGTATGTAGGAACTCTGTTAAGCGCACTGACTTCCATGGCCGGATCCTAGCAGAGACGGCGCCGCTGCCGTCATTGAGCAGGGCCAGGGAGCGGTGAACTCTTCCAAGCTAAAGTTCAATTCCGGGTCCGCACCAATGTGCGCCCAGACGTCGTCTTCGGCCGACAGATTTGGTGCGGGAGGAGGGGGCGGGGGAAACAGGACGGGCAGCAACGGAATTGGTGGGGGAGGGGGCGCCGGAAACAGGAGCTGCCGCTTGACGGCGGGTGATTCGTCCGCGGCGGACTTCCTCTTGCGCGCGGACGCGGAGTTCTTGGAGGAGGACTTGAGGAAGCGCGGGCTCTGGTAGATCTTGCAGAGGCAAAGAACCGACCTCGGCTGGCCGCCGTCGTCGTGCTGGTCGACGCTGAACTCCGTCATGAGCCACTCCGGCGGCTTCTTGTCCTCCTTGGGGTTGGGCGTGTACGTGAACCTCTCCAGGCGCCCGACGGCGCGGCCCTCGGCGCCGACGACGCCGTTCCCTCGCTCTTGCTTCCATGTGCCCTTGCCCCCTCCGACGATCCGGCACTTGCGGCTGTCCTGGGCGCTCCTGGGCTTCACGAGGCTGAAGAAGTACCAGTTCTTGCTCTCCCCCTGAGCCCTCGCCGGGCCCGGCAGGCGGCCGGCGACGA
>NW_024116195.1:0-5214 GCF_003073215.2 Triticum urartu | reverse complement strand
ATGAGTTTATGAGTTTTGATGTACCGAAGGTTATTCGGAGTCCCGGATGTGATCACGGACATGTCGAGGAGTCTCGAAATGATCGAGACATGAAGATTGATATATTGGAAGACTATATTTGGATATCGGAAATGTTCCGGGTGAAATCGGGATTTTACCGGAGTACCGAGGGGTTAGCGGAACCCCCGGGGGCTTAATGGGCCATAGTGGGCCTTAGTGGAGAAGAGGAGAGGCAACTAGAGCAGGGCCGTGCGCCCCTCCCCCTCTAGTCCGAATAGGACAAGGAGAGGGGGGCGGCGCCCCCCCCCCTTTCCTTCCTCTCTCCCTCCTCTTTCCCCCTTTCTCCTAATCCAACAAGGAAGGGAGGGAGTCCTACTCCCGGTGGGAGTAGGACTCCTCCTGGAGCGCCTCCTCCTGACCGGCCGCACCTCCCCCCTTGCTCCTTTATATACGGGGCAGGGGGCACCCCAAAGAGACAACAATTGATTTAATCTTTTAGCCGCGGTGCCCCCCTCCACCATAGTCCGCCTCGATAATACTGTAGCGGTGCTTAGGCGAAGCCCTGCGTCGGTAGAACATCATCATCGTCACCACGCCGTCGTGCTGACGAAACTCTCCCTCAACACTCGGCTGGATCGAAGTTCGAGGGACGTCATCGGGCTGAACGTGTGCTGAACTCGGAGGTGCCGTGCATTCGGAACTTGATCGGTCAGATTGTGAAGACGTACGACTACATCAACCGCGTTGTGCTAACGCTTCCGCTTTTGGTCTACGAGGGTACGTGGACAACACTCTCCCCTCTCGTTGCTATGCATCACCATGATCTCGCGTGTGCGTATGAATTTTTTTGAAATTACTACGTTACCCAACAGTGGGCTGGGTAGCCTTATGTGCAGCACACTTTGGATCTATATATAGCTGTGGGTAGTTACTCAACAAAAATATAGGTTGTGGGTTTTTCTCATATTTGTAGCTTTTGGGAATTTGCTCCAAAAAAACTTTTGTGAAGTCCCTAAACAAACTTGTGTGAACTTTAAAGCTTTAATTATCTTGTTAACACTAACCAAAGGTCACTCCCAGCCTCCCACTTCTCTTATAGTTTTTTTTGTACATTTGGTTTCTCAAAAAGTTTTATCTCTTGAACCATGCGTCCAAATCAATAATTGTTTTCTCTGTTGTGTTTTTCAATCGAGATATTTGAAATTAAATATCCTGTGTTAATAGGTTTGGATGAACTTTTTCTGAATAAAAACCAAAAAATAAAAAATAAAAACATAAAAAAGGAAACTCAAAAAGGTACAAAGCACAATTGTGGTTTTCCTTTTTTGGGGAAGCACGGTTATGTCTTTTACTTTTTGGGTTGTGCTTGTGTAAAAAGATCTGTCAAGAGATACGTCAAGAGAGGAGATGCCACTTGATGTCCTGAGATTTTTCTTTAGTTTTCAAGGCTCATGCCATGTGCTTATTATGCTGAAATGTACTTTAGTATTTGTTTGTTAACTTGTACTCCCTCTGTAAAGAAAGTATAAGATCTTCTAGATCACTAGTATAATGATTCAGAAGATCTTATATTTCACTGCAAAATATATATCTTTATAGAGGGAGTACAAGCTATGCATGTTTACATTATCTAAAAGTCTCAGATCAGTACAAGAGCCCGCATGTTTGCATGAGCGGGCAACATATTTCTAAGAAGCAACATCAGTAGCGTCTGCATTGCATCAGCAGCTAGTATGAAAGAGCTGGCATGAACCAACCTGAGCTAGCATGTACGACAATCAATGTCCCTGGAGTAAAGTCCACGGAACCACCACATTCATGTCACGAAATGTAAAAGACCACCACTTTACAAAATGTTGCAGAGTGCATCACACCGAAAATTTGACAGTGGCAAAAAATACTCATGGTAGATGTTAAGAGTTTGGATGATGTCACTAATCGACCGGGCTCACCCGTCAGGCTGAGTTGGCAAAAAAAAAAGCCACGTAGGCAAATTGGACTTAGCATCATCATGAGAAACAAATTGAAGATAATTGAACTATGTAGGTCAGAAGTTACTAATCTTACTAAGCATAGAGTTTCTAGCTAGAAAATAAATAATGTTTTTATGTTTTTCTCAAGTAACAGGCAGTAGGTGACTTTGATTTTCATCATGTTACAGCCAAATCCTGTTGTATCTAATGTAAGAAGATGGTGAAAGTGTGTTCAATTAAGTAGTACTCCCTCCATCCATATTATGGGTGGAGAGAGTAATATATATACAAGAAAGAATGCATGCCAGAAGACTTGCCTACAGTGGACTATAGTACGTTAAGCATTTGTTTGCAAGATGTAACATAATAATCCAAGGCAGCTATATGATAAGGAGAAAGTCATGTGTGTACTTTTTGTGTACCAATATATAAGTGTACATGTTTCAGACTGTAAAACATGATCATTGAAAAAATTGTTATTAAGCATTGCTTGTTGGAGATGACAAATCAAAAAGATTATGTGGGGGGGGGGGGGGGGGGGGGGGTAAATAGAGGTTGAAAGGTGTGAGCTGTTTTGTAGCAAAATTAAGTACTTTGTGTTTTTAGTGAGGGTGGCGATGGTAGATAGTGTTACTTCTATCCTATTCTAGTATATCTAAGCTTAATAACATTAGATTGCATTCTTTGTTGATTTTGTGCGATGGAACTTCTTGATGACATGTTTGTTGTGTTGAGGTCCGTATGCTTCATGAGACAAGATGATTGATTTTAAAATAGAAAACATTCATGTGCAATCATTCATTGGTAATGTAGTGAACAAGAAAGACTTGATTGTGCTCTAGTAATGGTGCCAACCCTAAAAAAAATTGTTCCCTCGCAACGAACGGGCATTTAGCTAGTTATACAAACAATTACACAGCTCTTCAAAGGACGGCAAGCTCCATTCGTTCAGATTGAAATCTCAAGTCGCTGAATAAATCGTATGTATTTCTTACCAAAAGTAAAGTATGTGCAAATCCAAATTCTTATCCGTATAATCATTAAACATCTGCACTAACCGACACTTCCATAACAAACAAATGCAATCAGGTCTGCTCGAAGTGTCTGATACAGAAGAAGCACAAATAGGCATCAGATTTGGAACAAAAATACATCGTCTTTTAATGCATAACAAATAGCTAAGTACACATTATCCATTGCATTGTAGTTGCTGCCCATATCAAACATAATTCAGGGAACAAAACTGATCTCTGTAGTTGCTTCTTGACATACACATATTTAGACAGAAAAATGAACTGCTATATATATCAGCTCATCAAGAGTGGACAAATTTAATTGCATAATATAACACCTAGAGGCATGCAACCTGGTTGTTGATCCGCCCACATGAGTGACTCCAATCAGAGGAATGATGGCGACCTATAGGCGAGCTCGGTGCAGCGGCAGGACGAGCTGGCACTGGGATTAGGGCCAATCTTCACTGGATCCACGGGATGTGTATCCTCGCACAAGACACCTAGGCTAAGTGTCGAGCACCTTGCATGCGGTGGCGGTGGTTTCCTATGGTCGAGCTCGAGGCAGTTGCCGGGTGAGCTCAACTTGGGATTTGGGCGATTTCCACCCAATCAGGCAGCTTGGCACCCTCGTCACAGAGGGCATAAAAAACAAGTGTCTCGTGCATAGGTTGGGCGGCTTGCTCGGGACGAAATTTGGATGGGGCAAGCTAGGAGCGGAGGCGCAGAAGAACGAGGGCGTTGTAGGCGGCGTCGAGATGTGGGTGGCGGTTAGATGGAGGGGGAGGGGGGCATTGGCGTTCGGGTGACAGGCGGAGGGGCCGGTGGCGGGGAAGGTTCTAGGTGTCATAGGCCTAGAGGAATTGAGTGGCTTGAGTTTGAAAGATATGGGGTTGGACCAGAAAGAATAAGGAGTTCCGTGAAATTTTGGGTGAATTGATGGACGTGTTTTGCAAAATTGTCATGCCTTGCCTTTACATGCATTAGATGAAAATTCGATAGTCTGAAATTATAAATGATAAACACATCATAGTCGCCGACTAAGGGCTCCTTTGATTCAAAGGAATTTTTTTAAACTTTTGGAGGATTGAATCCTTAGGATTTTTTCTTATATCGGCCCTTTGATTTATAGATTGGATTCCATAAGAATTTATTCTATAGATTCTTTTGTACTACATTTCATAGAAATCTAACATTCACTCTAATCTCTTTTTTACAATCCTTTTGTTTTTCATGTGACATCAAACACTCTTTGCTAATCCTATAAAATTCAAGTGACATACCACTGCAATCCTATACTTTTTCTATTTCTATATTTTTAAAATCCTACAAATCAAAGAGGCCTAAGAATTTATTGGAGTAGAGACATCGAGATATAACGAGGAGCTAACCTGTCAAGTCATCCTTCCAGAACAGTCGAATGCGTACGTGGCGCCACCGACACGTTCAGGACCGCGGCGCGTGCACACGTCCCGGCTATCCGTACGCCAACGCCGACCACTTGCGCGTCCCGATTCACCACGCATGCACACGTACGCCTCTGCAGTGGCCACCTGGCCTGCCACATCCCGTTACAACCCGGCCTGCCGCTACGGTATAAATATCCACTAGGCATCACACCACAAGTCCACAACCCACGAGCTGTCTGTCATCCAAAGCCCAAAAGCTACAGACAACACTTCGACTCGCAGTCTGGTTCAGGAAAGAGCAGTAGTAAGATGGAGTTCCAAGGGCAGCACGACAACCCCGCCAACCGCGTCGACGAGTACGGCAACCCGTTCCCGCTCGGCGGCGTCGGAGGAGCGCACGCCGCTCCCGGCACCGGCGGGCAGTTCCAGGCCCGCAGGGAGGAGCACAAGACCGGTGGGATACTGCATCGGTCCGGCAGCTCCAGCTCCAGCTCGGTATGATTCTCTGTCGACACACATGTCTACACATTCTTGTGCTTCAGTATGTTTAGATGTTCATTTCCATGGCTCTGTGCGTGTACACTGTGCAGTCTTCGGAGGACGACGGCATGGGCGGGAGGAAGAAGAAGGGAATGAAGGAGAAGATCAAGGAGAAGCTCCCCGGCGGCCACAAGGACAACCAGCAGCACATGGCGACGGGGACAGGGACTGGAGGAGCCTACGGGCCAGGAACTGGAACTGGTGCAGCCTACGGGCAGCAAGGCCACACAGGAATGGCCGGGGGGGGGGCCGGCGCCCGGGGGGAGGAAGGAGACCAAG
>NW_024116194.1:0-7107 GCF_003073215.2 Triticum urartu | reverse complement strand
TCGACGAGTTCCGAGCTGACGTGAAGATTGCTTTTGATGACCCGAGAGGTCACCGTCGGCGCAACGGCCGAACAGGCGGTCATGAGAAAACTGCCTAGCCGGAGAGTTTGGCAGACAGCCAAGGCTCCCTTAGTAACAGCGCCGTCTTTGAAGACGGGAAGAGGCGTCCTTCCTGATGGGGTTCCGAACTGTGCGTCTAGGCCGGATGGTAACAGGAGACAAGGGACACAATGTTTTACCCAGGTTCGGGCCCTCTTGATGGAGATAAAACCCTACGTCCTGCTTGATTAATATTGATGATATGGGTAGTACAAGAGTAGATCTACCACGAGATCAAGGAGGCTAAACCCTAAAAGCTAGCCTATGGTATGATTGTTGTATGATGAAGTCGTTCTACGGACTAAACCCCTCCGGTTTATATAGACACCGGAGAGGGTTAGGGTTACACAAAGTCGGTTACAATGGTAGGAGATCTTGAATATCCGCATCGCCAAGCTTGCCTTCCACGCCAAGGAAAGTTCCATCCGGACACGGGATGGAGTCTTCAATCTTGTATCTTCATAGTCCTGGAGTTCGGCTGAAGGTATAGTCCGGCTACCTGGACACCCCCTAATCCAGGACTCCCTCACACGAGGCGGTGCGATTTCTCCATGTGACGCACTAGTTCCACCAGTCGAAGCATCATCCTCCCATTGCGGCTGCAGGAGTGGCACCTCCCATGGCGGTGGCCGCACGGGATATGGCGCCTCGGGTGCCATCGTCCCCATCACCGTCATCTCATGGAAGTAGTCCCCATGGCGGCTCCTGTCGACGGAGTCCCTGCGTTCGTGTCACGCCACTGGTATGACCCCAACACAAACTCAGAGGAAGAGGATGCCCCCCTATCCCCAAGCCTGAGCATGTGCTCGAGCTCTCCGTCCTCGAAGCGACCCACCCCGGGAGTCCCCCTCCACCACCACGGATATCTCTCGCGTGAGCCTAGGTCCCTAGAATCCCTTGAGTGGCAATGGTCACATTGATTGTGGAGGTATAAGTACCCACATTCTTCTTCCTCCAACCCCAATCCTTGACTTGAGCTTCTCCACCATTGTCAAACTCTAAAAGCTCGATTGCTCTTCATCACTCCACTCAAACACTACCAAACTTTGAGGATTGAAAAAGAATAACCCGATGTACACTTTCACTAAACCAATTTGTGATTCACATACTTGTTCTTCACCAACACTTTTTACTCTTGGAGATTTGGAACTCCTGGGCAAGAGGAGTGAAGGCCCGAAAGCCTCATTGCATGTGGTATGCTTTCGAAAGTTAGGTCCGGTGATCGCCTTCAAGACCATCCACCAATGGTGACGCTCATCCATTGAGGTGAGTCAAAGAGAGACTATGTGAGACACTTGGTGGCGTTATCAAACTTTAGCTTTGGCACCTAGAGATTATCAAACTTTAGCTTTGGCTTCTGAAAGAGGACGAACTTCAAGATACACCCACGTCTACAACTTGTGTGGTTTATCTTTCCGTACATTTGCTTGTGTCTTCTTGTTAAATTGTTATTTGCTTACAATGGTTACTACTTGCTTGTAGCACACGTTGTTCTCGTCGCCAATTGCATATCTAAAGAAAACTTATTTTATCCACACTATTCCTAAATTTGGTAATTAAGCTAAAACTTGCAACTTTCCAAGGGTTGATTCAAGAGCTTCCATAAGGGTTGATTCAAGACATTTTTGTATCCTTTAAATTTTAGGTAATTGGTTAGAGATGCCCTCAGAAAAGCAAATTGCATAGTGGCGTTGAACTAGACGAAACATGCCAAGAACCAATTAATCCATCAACAAATAAACACATTTTGAGAATTTATGGGTATTTTTGACATGCTCGGCTTACAGATAGGTAAGTCATCTTTCAGCTCAAGCACATGTAAAACGAAAATTACTCAAGTCAAATCGCTAATCATAGCCGCAACTTCAATAGCCTATGGTTCAGGCAGTTATCGGAAAAAACAAACTTAAGGGGTAGGTGGGGGTTTGATATATGGGGAGCAACCGGGTCATAGAAAAGCTAAAATTAGTTATTACGACATCCACTGAACCCACTCCAACTCAACCTCTTATTAAACATTCCACAATGCGGAGACTGCCACTCCGCTATGGGAGTTTGTTCTCCACTCTCAAAACTGCAAGGAAGAAGTAGAAAATTTGAAAGAAATACACTCTACATCGCCGCCTCTATATCTCAGCGCCAAGCTCCAACATCAAGGTGTGGTTCGACGCATCGCTTCCAGGGCCGCTGAACTGGATGGGACCTGCCATGACAAGAATGATGAGTTAGTTTATTTCTCTCGTAGATGTCAGTGGTTGCTGGCAATTTTCCTACTGCATACCAGGGCTGATGTATCGGTTCTTGCTGGCCCATTCATCTCGCAGCGAGGCAAACTTCTTAAATGGCGCAGCTGAAAAATGGCATTGCAAGAGATCAGGTTTTCGTACGAGTACATAAACCTCTTAGCTGTTAGTAACAGACTTGAAAGGTCATACCATCAAGTTCCACCATAGCCTTCTTGATCACTGGCTTGTTCTTGCCTGGTTGCCAAGAATGAAAAGTTACAATTTGGCACTAATAGTCCAAAATATGATTATTAGTGGTCCAAAATATGATTTAAATGGATTTCATTATCATATTTACTACTCCCTCCGTCCCATAATATAAGAAAGTTTTTGACATTAGTGTAGTATCAGGACGGAGTGAGTAACAGTAGGAAGAAATCGGATGGAACATAATTGGGTCAAAAGAACAAGTCCGTATTTGGGTAACCTTCAGGTCAAAAGTAGAAAAAATGCCTTGAGAATGAGGTATTGTAGAAAATTACCATGCCTCCTCTCAACATCCATCAACGCAGTCAGTGCAGTTCCTCCAACAGTCCATTCTTCCACAGGAGCAGCCAGGTTACCAACCTGAGTCGGCAGAAAAAAAATAAGGACAAACTCAAACCACTTTAGTACATATAAAATAGTTTTAAAAAGTTACTCCAACATATTATGTTTTTTGTGAAATTTAATGTTCTATCCAATAATGAATATGGCATGGGAACTGGAAGAGAACATATGACAATGTTCACATGATGGAGAACTGGTCAGAAGTTAGGAGGTAAACAGAGTAAATATGACTCCGATGGTTAAGCAATGCCAAACATCTATCAAGTAGGAAAATATAGTGAGCATACCGACGAAATAAGTCCTGTCTTGCCAAATTGGAGAAGAGCACCAGCACCATAGCCTAATGCATAGCAATAGCTGGAATCAAAATTGGTAGGGAGGCCGCATCTTCCTTCATATCTGCAAAATTATGAAGCAAAAGTATGAGAGCATGTTTGTTAATTTGGAAAATGTGAAAATGCAACAATATATACTTACCCGAAGAAGTGAGACTGGCCTCTGAAATGTGCAGAGTACTTCCCCGCCGCTCTTCTCTTCTCCAATTCAGTTTCAACCATGGCAATAAGCATTTTCTCAGTTTCAATTTTCGCAACCTACAACAGAATTTCAGACCACAGTCAGCTAACTTTTTGATATAAATGGCCAATTTCAGAGAAATAAACAAAATTAAGGTGGTTCAACAAATTTCCCTGTTTTTACCTGAACATTGCCATGGGGATCTCTTTCAAGCAAAAGCTGCTCCTGAATGGTTTTGGGCAAGAAGTCAAACAACTCCCTAGATGCTGGTTCAAGCTTGCTTTTCCAAGCCCCTGCCTCGTCAACAACATCATGTGCCAAAATTTCATTCAATTCTGCAATGAGTTTTTGAATCTGGAGAAGAGAAAGAATGGTATCAGTAACGCAGTCGGCCACAGCATATAAAATTGGAGAAAGCACAAAAATTGTCAAACCTCTGGGATGAAATCAATCAGGCCTTCCGGTATTAGGACAACTCCATAGTTGTAACCAAGTTCTGCACGTTTGCAAACAACATCGGTAATGTAGTCTGTGACATTCTTGAGTGTTTCCTTCTTCTCAGCAACCTTCACGAATGAAGACATTAAGAAAATAAACAAAATGTGTCTTGTAGTTCTAGACACTTAATCTTAGAACATATAACATGTGCAACATATAAGGGTTAATGTTTGGTGTGAAAAGATAAAACTGGACTGTGAATTAACATAAATTATGTGTACATATGACTAGAAGAAGGCAGGAATGGGATAGTTTTATTTCAACTTCAGATGTACTTCATATATGAGTTCCTAACCTCTTCACCGATGAGTGCAACATTAGGGTGTGTCTGTAGAGCACACTCTAGTGTAATGTGAGAAGCAGCACGACCCATAAGCCTCACAACTGCATGACCATAGAGAGTACATGTTAGTGAGTGGATAAAGAAAAAAGATCAAAAAAATGTATCATGGATTATATATGTTTGCACTTGCAGTATGCCGAACAACAACTGCTATGAGAATGTTTGCATTATATGTATGCATGTATAGAAAAAATCAATAAAATTTAGAACATTTAACGAGTTCCTTCTCCTAAAGTAATCACTTAAGATTAAAAATAAATTTGCATAAGGTGTGGTTAGTATGTTGCAGAGGTTTGCTGGGCCCTTTTGTGAACACTAAGACCAAGAAACTACCTAAGAAATCTGCCAACTAACTTTTAATACTCTCTGCGTGTACTTAATAATTCAATTAATGAAGATCTGAATAGCACTCTGATACAGGAGTTATCTGCTGTAGCAAACAGTATTGGTAAAACCTTTTTGACTATTGGGCTCTTTGTTAAGTGTAAAGTACATGGTTCAGTATGCTGAAACAATGGGTGGACAAACTTACAGTGGTAATATTTGCCTGTTGAACGTGCATCAGTCATGACATTGCCAATCATTTCGGAGTATATCTGGAAGGAGCACAAACTCATGTCATGACATGACACTAAAAGCTTCATATGCATGAAATGTCCTGATTCCACATTAGACTAAGCGAATGATCTAAGCATCCAGATCTATGCTAGCCCGGTAGTTCACGAAGCGCAATAAATTCATTCGACAAACACTGAGCATGGGATGCAAAATCAGGAAGCATCGAGATATTTCGGTTTTCAGACCACTTAGTTCTAGGTCAACCCCCCTTCAACTGAAGATGACACAACCGATTCGTTCAAATGTTATCGTAGAAAGTAGTTTACTGATTGAGTGATTTCTGATTTAGTCAATGCTCTTTCACTATTTTACTCATGCCCCCAAGATGTTAAGAATAGTATGTGCTTGACATTTAGTCATTTATATCTTCCCATTCTCCAAATAGTCAACGCAGTGTGCTTTATATCTAATCCATACATACTTTATCACCGTATTGGTGCAATATGAGTGTTTCCAAGCTAAATCCCTGCAAACTAGACTACGCTAGCAGACAACTAGGGAATTGATGCCTAAGGGCAAAAACCCAATACCTTGCAAGCAGTGTCAAATCCAAAGCTTGTTGGGACCTCCTTGCATTTCAGATCTCCATCAATAGTCTTTGGGCAACCAATAACGCGAGTCTTCAAGTTCCTTCCCCTGGGATGCAAAAAACATGACTTAGAATCATATTTATTAACATGTCAAGTAGCAGATGTTCCATTTCATATCACAAGATGTGCAATCTTTGCCCTTATTTATCACACAGCTTCTCTCCTGCATTTATATGTACTACTCTCACAAACAAATACTTAATATGTTTCCAGTGTATTCAAGTATAATAGGTACCATTGTCATTTGCTCTTATATGTCTCTTGGTTTTATAAGCTTCTTAATCTTTGTGGCCACTCAGAATATGGCTTACAATTTACAGAAGGCGGGAGTAACTGTCAATATGGCACAGAAAGGGTGCATTCTTGATTGAGCATTTACTTGTGATAAAATAATTCCAAGACAGAATACATAAATAATCTAAATTAGAAGCTACACCATTGTAGAACGAAAATAAAAGGATTTAACATTGTAAAGCTTCAGATATTAACAGCAAACAAAAAGTCCTTTAGGTGAGCAAAAGAGTGAGTTGTCTTTTTAGCAGCCAACCTGAAGTATTCACCGAGGAGGCATGCGTTAGTGTTTGAATCATCACCACCAATGACAACAAGTCCATCCAAATCAAGTCTGTTGACTGTGTCTTCAGCTTGCTGGAACTGCAAAAATATCAAACAGAGTTACAAATAAAGATAAAACTAGTGAAGTACTAGTTAGTCAACGCAGCACCAAATCCAGAAAGGGGATGGAAAGATCCAGCATGCATTTGCGTATAGGCACTCAAAAGACACACCTGCTCTGGTGTTTCAATCTTGTCCCTTCCACTGCAGATCATATCAAACCCGCCCTATTGAAAAGGTTATACATACTTGATTATAATGCATCATCAGAATAATAACACAAACAGCGTTAAGGGGTCTTATAATCCACAGTAAATTCCACCTAGCATCAGAATAATTCAGATGATAGGTGTATCAGATATCTTATCATCCTCACCTAAACCTTAGCTAGGTGTAGGAAGGTTTGCATAAAAGTCATGACACTTCGAAATTTCTATAAGCGTGCTGAGTAAAGGTTATGCCGCCATACCTGGTTTCTGTAGGGGTACACGAAATCAGTAGTCAGCTCGACGTACTTGCCCTTCATGACACCAGCCGGGCCTCCCTTGAATCCATACATGGTGCTGCCTTTGGCACGCTCCTGCAGGTAATCTGAACCAACAGAAACCATGACAAGTCAACGACAAGAAAATTTCAGGAAAAGCATAGCACAATCTAGCAAGATCTACAATTGTGCAAGTTCAGTGTCGAAACTGACTGAAAATATCAAAGTTAACTAAAAAATATCATAGTCCTCCTCAGATCTTCCACCAAGACCGGCACAGTGGCACTAACATCACTCTGATTTAATTTAATTATACAGTGCAAATTTCAATTCCAGTTGGTCTCAGCTAGTGGGCTCATACGGATTCCATCACGCGAACATACAGATGGAGATCAGTCGCACTCACCAAAGATGCCGCAGATCACATTGTGGCCGCCTGGCGCCTGGCCACCGGAGAGCACGACGCCGATCTTGAGCGGCTTCGTCTCGACCGGCTCGGCGGACGGCACC
>NW_024116193.1:5000-12505 GCF_003073215.2 Triticum urartu | reverse complement strand
TGCATGAGTTTATCCCTCTACATCATGTCATCTTGCTTAAGGCGTTACTCTGTTCTTATGAACTTAATACTCTAGATGCATGCTGGATAGCGGTCGATGTGTGGAGTAATAGTAGTAGATGCAGAATCGTTTCAGTCTACTTGTCTCGGACATGATGCCTATATACATGATCATGCCTAGATATTCTCATAATTGTTCGCTTTTCTATCAATTGCTCGATGGTAATTTGTTCACCCACCGTAATACTTATGCTATCTTGAGAGAAACCACTAGTGAAACCTATGGCCCCGGGTCTATTTTCCATCATACAAATTTCCAATCTACTTTATTTTGCTATCTTTTACTTTCAATCTATATCATAAAAATACCAAAAATATTTATCTTATTAATATCATCTCTGTCAGATCTCACTCTTGCAAGTGGTCGTGAAGGGATTGACAACCCCTTTATCGCGTTGGTTGCGAGGTTCTTATTTGTGTGTGTAGGTATGAGGTGACTCATGCGTGTTCACCTACTAGATTGATACCTTGGTTCTCAAAAACTGAGGGAAATACTTATGCTGCTCTACTGCATTACCCTTTCCTCTTCAAGGGAAAACCAACGCAGTGCTCAAGAGGTAGCAGAATACAAGGAGGAGGATGGCTTTGAGCGAATTTAGCTGGGACAGAGCGACGGCCGTGGCGACGAGGGGAGGGAATGAGAGCTCCTCGAGCTCGCTTGGGTGGTCGGGGAGGAAGCTAGGAGAGAGTAGAGGAGGCTGGTGAGCACGGGGGGTCTCGGGGTGGGCTTATATAGGCGGGGGAGGAGTGTGCCGTGCTATCGTCACCGCGGACGCGTGTGCACGCGCATGAGCTCAGGGTTAGGCGACGAGAGGGAACAGCAGGGAGAGCTCACGGGGAAGAGGTGGCCAAGGGAGTGCAGGGAGGAAGAAGACGGCGAGCTCCGAGCCAAACCACCACTGTTCGCCATGGGCGCGCGGTGGCTTGCTTCGGTAAGGAAGTTGCCGGAGGGGGAGAGGGGTCCAGGGGAACGGCGATGACGAGATGAAGCCATTGGATGTGGTCATGTGCGCGAAGACGATGAGAGGGGAGCGGACGAAGCGGAAACGACGCCCTGGACGCGGCCACTACGCACAAAGTGCGGCACTGTGATGCCGATAACGCGGTCACCGCGTGCACTGGCATGTAGCGGGGGAGATGGGCTGGAACCTATTTTCTAGTGGTAAGTTCTTTCGGGGAAGGTTTCGACTGCGGTCGTAGATCGATGAAAAATGGTATGGTTAAATGGTAATCATCGTCTGAAGTTTACTGCAGTAAACTTGGTCGTGCACTGCTGATCAACAGGAAAGTGCTTAGACCAAATGGATTTGTCTGAGATGATTAGCTTAGGAAGGACTATGATCCTGGAGGTTTTGGGGCATAATGGAGCACACACTAATATAGTTGCTTTGTAACTCACATTATGGGTCCAGAAACTTGATTAGGAAGGTGCACTCACATGGAGATGCCACTTGAGCTAAAATTTGGCAAGGCTAAGTTATTTGGTCATAAGAAGATGTTAAATTTTTGCACCAAATGGATTCACCAAAATGGTACTTCCTTCACAGCTATTCCCTCTGTCCAGAAACTTGCAAAAATTCTAGAGAAATATTTGCGTGATGAATTGATCCCAAATTTTGTGGAGAGAGGTTTTATGGTAAAGAGAATTCTCTGGCAAATGTTCAGCCAGAATGAAGCAATATAAAAATACTTGCTTCACAACCTGAAAATGTTGACAGAATCAAAGATTTGATCTTGTGCTCACATTGGTCACGGGATGGAGCTGAAATTTGGAGGGATGTGCTAATATGAGAACATTAAGGAGTTTGCAAAATTTCAACTCATTTGGATAACCCTAGCTAGTACTTCCTTCACAAAGCCTTCTGTCTGATAGAAACTTTGAAAAATCATAGAGGAATATTGGCTAGGCAAATAAAGTTGAATTTTTGCATGGGGCAATTATTTGACATAAGATAATGTCGCAAATGTTTGGGAGCAAACAAGGTTGGATAAATGGCACTTCCTTCACAAAGTGCCCCTCTGGACAGAAATGAAGAATAATTATTGGGGAATTATTATTGGGCTAGGACAGGAAAGTTTGGGCATATTTGAGCAACATATGACCCAAAGAAATTATGAGAATTATTTGGGAATTTTTGGATGGACAGAAATATGGGTTGCTTCACAACCTAGGGCACTTGAGGTTATTCCTTTTATAGAAAAAGGAATATTCCTGAGAAAAAGAAATTAGGGTTTGGTAAAGCAATGAAGTGACATGATCTTGGCAAGGTTTTTAGAATGATGAGCCACTTGGGAGGGGGGAATGAGGATGATTTCCCAGGTGGCAAGACCACAGAACCACTCCAAAAATAAAAACAGAGCAAAAACCAATGAATCAAAAAGAAAAAGGAAAGGGCCGAAAACCAGGTTGTTACAACTTGTGGGTCATCAAGAATTTTTTCTGGCGCCGTTGCCGAGGAGTGAAGCGCCTTTGGTAAGTGGAATTTGGTAAGGAAACAATTATATTATGTGTTGAAATTTATTGTCACTTGTCACTATGGAAAATAATCCTTTTAGGGGCTTGTTTGGGGTATCTTCACCTTGACTGGTAGAGCAAAGAGTTGCTCCTCAACCTACTAAACCTACTGAAAATATTTATTATGAAATTCCTTCGGGTATGATAGAGAAACTGCTAGCTCATCCTTATGCGGGAGATGGAACATTACGTCCTGATATGCATCTGATCTATGTGGATGAAGTTTGTGGATTAATTAAACTTGTAGGTTTGCCCGAAGATGATGTCAAGAAGAAGGTCTTGCCTTTATCTTTGAAGGTAAAGGCATTGACATAGTATAGGCTATGCGATGATATTGGGACTTGGAACTACAATCGATTGAAATTGGAATTTCATCAGAAGTTTTATCCTATGCATCTAGTTCAGCGTGATCGGAATTATATTTATAATTGTTGGCCTCGTGAAGGAGAAAGTATCGCTCAAGCTTGGGGGAGGCTTAAATTAATGTTATATTCATGCCCCAATCATGATCTCTCAAGAGAAATTATTATTTAGAATTTTTATGCTCAGCTTTCTTGTAATGATCAATCCATGCTCGATACTTCTTGCATTGGTTCTTTTATGAAGAAGACTATTGAATTCAAATGGGATTTATTGGAAAGAATTAAACGCAACTCTGAATATTGGGAACTCGACGAATGTAATGAGTTAGATATAAACCTTAAGTTTGATTGTGTTAAATCTTTCATGGATACCGATGTTTTCCGTGAATTTAGCACTAAATATGGACTTGACTCTGAGATAGTAGCTTCTTTCTGTGAATCTTTTGCTACTCATGTTGATCTCCCAAAGGATAAGTGGTTTAATATCATCCTCCCATTGAAGTAAAAGTAGTAGAACCTATTAGAGCTAAAGAATAAATTGTTACTTATAATGTTGATCCTATTGTTCCTACTGCTTATATTGAGAAACCACATTTTCCTGTTAGGATAAAGGATCATGCTAAAGCTTCAGCTATGGTTTGTAAGAGTTATACTGGAACACCTACACCCCCTGAAAAAATTAAAGTTGAACCTAGTATTGCTCTGGTTAAAGATCTCTTGGTTGATAATATTGATGGGCATGTTATTTATTTATGTGACAAAGCTGCTAGAATTGCTAGACCCGATACTAAAGATAAACATAGACCTATTGTTGCCATGCCTGTTGTTTCTCTTAAAATAGGAGATCATTGTTATCATGGCTTATGTGATGTGGGTGCTAGTGTGAGTGCAATTCCTTTTACCTTATATCAAGAAATTAATGATATTGCACCTGCTGAGATGGAAGATATTGATGTTACTATTAAGCTTGCCAATAGAGATACTATATCACCAATTAGGATTTTTAGAGATGTTGAAGTCTTGTGTGGGAAAATAAAATACCCTACTGATTTTCTTGCTCTTGATTCCCCACAAGATAATTTTTGTCCCATTATATTTGGTAGACCTTTCTTCAACACTGTTAATGCTAAGATAGACTGTGAGAAAGAAATTGTTACTGTAAGTTTTGGGGATGTGTCTCATGATTTTAATTTCTCTAAATTTCGTAGACAACCCCATGATAAAGAATTGCCTAGTAAGGATGAAACTATTGGTCTTGCTTCTGTTGTCGTGCCTCCTACCGATCCTTTAGAACAATATTTGCTAGACCATGAAAATGATATGTTTATGAATGAAAGAAAGGAATTAGATGGAATATTCTTTAACCAAATGCCTATTTTGAAACACAATTTGCATGTTGAAATCCTTGGAGATCCTCCTCCACCCAAGGGTGATCCCGTGTTTGAGCTTAAACAATTACATCATACTTTGGAATATGCTTATCTTGATGAAAAGAAGATATATCATGTTATTATTAGTGCTAACCTTTCAGAGCATGAAGAGAAGAAATTATTGAAAACTCTAAACAAGCACCGTGCCACTATTGGATATACTCTTGATTATATTAAGGGCATTAGTCCCACTCTATGTCAGCACAAAATTAATATGGAGCCTGATGCTAAACCAGTTGCTGATCATCAACGATGGTTAAATCCTAAGATGAAAGAATTGGTAAGAAATGAAATATTAAAGCTTCTGGAGGCAGGTATAATTTATCCTATTGCTGATAGTAGATGGGTAAGTCTTGTTCATTGTGCCCCTAAGAAGGGAGGTATTACTGTTGTTCCTAATGATAAGAATGAATTGATCCCTCAAAGAGTTGTTATAGGTTATAGAATGGTAATTGATTTTCACAAATTAAACAAAGCTACTAGGAAAGATCATTACCCTCTACCTTTTATTGATCAAATCCTAGAAAGACTATCCAAACATACACATTTTTGCTTTCTAGATGGTTATTCTGGTTTTTCTCAAATACCTGTGTCAAAAGAGGATCAAGAAAAGACAACTTTGACCTTCCATTTCGGTACTTTCTCTTATAGACATATGCCTTCTGGTTTATGCAATGCACCCGCTACCTTTCAAAGATGTATGACTACTATTTTCTCTGACTTTTGTGAAAAGATTGTTGAGGTTTTCATGGATGATTTCTCCGTTTACGGAACTTCTTTTGATGATTGCTTAAGCAACCTTCATCGAGTTTTGCAGAGATGTGAAGAAACTAATCTTGTTTTGAATTGGGAGAAGTGCCACTTTATGGTTAATGAAGGCATTGTCTTAGGGCATAAAATTTCTGAAAGAGGTATTGAAGTTGATAAAGCTAAAGTAGACGCTATTGAAAAGATGTTGTGTCCTAAAGATATCAAAGGTATAAGAAGTTTCCTTGGTCATGCTGGTTTCTATAGGAGGTTTATTAAAGACTTCTCTAAAATTTCTAGGCCTCTCACTAATCTCTTGCAAAAAGATGTTCCTTTTGTTTTTGATGATGATTGTGTAGAAGCATTTGAAATACTTAAGAAAGCCTTGATTTTTGCACCTATTGTTCAACCACCTGGTTGGAATTTACCATTTGAAATTATGTGTGATGCTAGTGATTATGATGTTGGTGCTACTCTAGGACAGAGAGTTGATAAGAAATTGAATGTTATTCATTATGCTAGTAAAACTCTAGACAGTGCCCAGAGAAATTATGCTACTACTGAAAAAGAATTTTTAGCAGTTGTATTTGCCTGTGATAAGTTCACATCTTATATTGTTGATTCCAAAGTAACTGTTCACAGTGATCATGCTGCTATTAAATACCTTATGGAAAAGAAAGATGCTAAACCTAGAATTATTAGATGGGTTCTCTTGCTGCAAGAATTTGACTTGCACATTATTGATAGAAAGGGAGCTGAGAACCCCGTTGCAGACAACTTGTCTAGGTTAGAAAATGTTCTTGATGACCCACTATATATTGATGATTGCTTTCCTGATGAGCAATTAGCTATCATAAATGCTTCTCGTAATACTCCATGGTATGTTGATTATGCTAATTACATTGTTGCTAAATTTATACCACCTAGTTTCACATACCAGCAAAAGAAAAAGGTTTTCTATGATTTAAGACATTACTTTTTGGATGACCCACGCCTTTATAAAGGAGTAGATGGCGTTATTAGATGTTGTGTACCTGAGCATGAATAGGAACAGATCCTACTCAAGTGTCACTCCGAGACCTACGGAGAACACCATGCTAGAGATAGAACTGCACACACGGTATTACAATCTGGTTTTTACTGGCCTACTCTCTTCAAGGATGCTCATAAGTTTTTCTTGTCTTGTGATGAATGCCAGAGAATTGGCAATATTAGTAAACGTCGGGAAATGCCTACGAATTATTCACTTGTTATTGAACCATTTGACGTTTTGGGGCTTTGATTATATGGGACCTTTTCCTTCCTCTAATGGGTATACACATATTTTAGTTGTTGTTGATTACATTACTAAGTGGGTAGAAGCTATTCCAACTAGTAGTGCTGATCATAACACTTCTATTAAGATGCTTAAAGAAGTTATTTTTCTGAGGTTTGGAGTCCCTAGATATTTAATGACTGATGGTGGTTCACATTTTATTCATGGTGCTTTCCGTAAAATGTTTGCAAAATATGATGTCAACCATAGAATTGCATCCCCATATCACCCTCGGTCGTGGTCAAGTAGAATTGAGCAATAGAGAGATTAAATTGATTTTGCAACAGACTGTTAATAGATCTAGAAATAATTGGTCTAAGAAACTTGATGATGCATTATGGGCTTATAGAACTGCTTATAAAAACCCTATGGGTATGTCTCCATATAAAATGGTTTATGGAAAAGCATGTCACTTACCTCTTGATCTAGAACATAAAGCTTATTGGGCAATCAAAGAGCTCAACTATGATTTCAAATATGCCGGTGAGAAGAGGTTATTTGACATCAGCTCACTTGATGAATGGAAAACCCAAGCCTATGAAAATGCCAAGTTGTTTAAAGAAAAGGTTAAAAGATGGCATGACAAAAGAATACAAAAGCATGAGTTTAATGTAGGTGATCATGTTTTACTATACAACTCTCGTTTAAGATTTTTTGTAGGAAAGCTTCTCTCAAAATGGGAAGGTCCTTACATTATCGAGGAGGTGGATCATTCCGGTGCCATCAAGATCAACAATGCCGAAAGCACTAACCCGAAGGTGGTAAACGGTCAAAGGATCAAACATTATATTTCAGGTACTCCCATAAATGTTGAGATAGATATTATTAATACCATAACACCAGAGTAGTACATAAGGGATACTTTCCAGAACGTTTCAAACTCCGAAAAGGAATAGGTATGTGGTACGGTTAGTAAACCGACTCCAAAACTGTTCTAATGGCAAATTTTCTCCGTTTTGGAATATTTAAAAATTAGGAAAATTAAAAGTAGTCTGAAGAGTGCATGAGGAATCGGCAAGGCAGGGGGCACGCCCTACCCCCCTGGGCGCACCCCTATGCCTTGTATCCACCTCGTGT
>NW_024116192.1:0-11547 GCF_003073215.2 Triticum urartu | reverse complement strand
GGTCCGGAGAGGGAGTTGGAGCCGCCTCAGGGGAGCAGAAGCAGACCCTCGATGCGGCGCTCCCCCGTCCCTCTTCCTCCTGCATCAGCTGCATGCGCTCGATTCGGTGCTCTCCCGTCGCTCCTCCTCCTCCATCGCCGGGAGGGGCGTGGCCTTCTACTTGCGCCGCTGCTCCAGGTTCTCTCTCTCTCTCTGACTATTGCGATGGAACTGCAGGAGACGAACGAGTTGGGCTCGGACGTTGCCGGCCGCCTGTTTGGTCTGCAAGAGGATGCTCCCCTCTCCCTCTGTAATTAACAGGCAAGGTACCATCTTTCTCTCTCAGATATGATGCATCCATCATTTGGGTAATGATTTTTTCCATGAGCTTACTGCTTCTGTGTCCTAATCAGATATTAGATTACCGTATGGCCCTCAGTTGCCCCTAAAACCTCAACTACTGATGTTGTTGAGGTTACAGCCATAACCCTCTTGCTTTGGACAGAACTTATAATTTATTTTGCATAAGTGTGCCAAGTGCTGAACTGATTCATGTGGCTGGTTGTTATTGGGCATTTGTGTGGTTTAAATATTTCAGTATCAGTGCAAGATCATCTGTCTATTTGAGTATTTATCTTGGTACATGAACATATTCATATCAATATAGCACATGAATACTTGACATGGCTATCTATTTTAGTCTTGCATTGATATTTTGAGAATGGAAGTGGCCTGAAAGCCACTTGACTGGATTGCCATCTCTTACAAAGTGGCAATGCCATGATAATTAGATGCCTGCAGGGGATCTTCTTTTCATTGAAACATTTACCTATGATATTGAGCATAGTTCATTTTTCTTGAATTTCGCTGCCATGTATGTGTTACTTGGAAATTTAGCCATCGAGCATGTGCTTGGGCATGGTTTAACATTGCAGAATAATTGTTTGATGTAGTTGGGGTTCTCTTTTTTGTGCGAAGTGCAGACTGAGATGGTTTCTTGTGCAAAGTGCTGCTACCGGTAATTTCTACTTCTTGTTCTTTTCAGTCAGTAGTTACTTATTTAGTGACATTATCAAAATCAACTTCAGTTTTGTTATTTGATTGCCTCCAGTTTTTTTCTTGCATGTAGGTCAACAATCCAATTTTGGTATTTGATTTCCTCCATTATATTCTTACAGGCCAGTAATATGAATTTTTTATTTGATTGATTTGTGGTGGCTGGCAATTATTTAGGCTTCAGCTCAGTAAGAATCTCCCCCCCTAATCAAATATATGCTATTTTCCTCCATTTTGTTCCCATCTGATATCCAGTAGATGTGAATTTTATTCTTTGTCCGTGAAAAGCTACAATTTTTTTACTGGCACTACTTTACTATCCTCCAAGGTGTGCTTCCATTTAAATTCTGCAGGTCCTTTCAATCATTCATGTTGCCTCTTGATATGTTTTACCGGAAGGGAAATGCATCAATAAGCTTTCTGTGTTTTTTATTTATTTCTTGAGTTCATGCATTCCTTAGGTTACGCCATGTTAATAAAAGCCCATTATGTGATCAGGTATTCATACTTGGACCATAGGACCACCTTGCCTTAGCCAGTGCAGCCTGATGACTGTGTAGCTGCTAGGTGCAGAGGGTGTTGCTAATAAATGGCCATTACTTGATTAGGTGTTAATGCTCTACTCAAATTGCACTGATATTGATCTTAAGATGTCAAGCATTTTTATTAACTGGTCTTCCTCGACTAAAATATCACGGTCTTTCTCTTCTGGTCACTCGCAACGGATGTTATGTTTCTTTTTTTGAAGTATATTTGGATGTCTGAAGTTTTTTTCCTGAATTATGGCTATCCTTTATAGTAGTAATGCTAATTTGAGTCGATATATCGGTGTTCCATACCATCCTAAGAATGCGTCTCTGGTGACAGTCATAGTTCTTCATTTTCATTGGATTCCTATATGGTTTCTGAATATTTGATGTTCTGAATATTAAGGAATTACTTAATTTCTAAAATATGTGAATATTAAGGGAATCAATTGGCATAATTTTAGTGTGTACATATAGTTGATTCATATTCAAAATGTCATTCTATGTAACCATGGGGTTTAGTTTTGCATCATGCTTGCCTCTATAGTTTTGCTTGCTTAATGGTCCTACTCCATTGAGTGTTGCTCTTTTACCAAGAGTTAATTTTCCTTTGAAAGTATAAAATTTCAAGCTTCAGATGTGGTTTATTATGTTCTGATTGGTCCTACTTTCATACGATAGAATGCTGATAATTAATTTTTCATGCTGATAGATGTTGCCCCACCATTCCAAACGAAATGTGTAACCTGGGTGATGGTTGGGATTGGGAGAAATACCAGTCGACCAGTCCGACACCAACGCGGTGGCGTCTGAGGGTGCCGTCGAGCCTGCCTGCAGAGCGTCGGGTGCTACCCTTCCTTCCTCCTCGCCGCGCTGGGGAAAGCCCTTGGCAGCAGCGTCTGTCATCGCCGCGCCCTTTCTTGGAGGTGTTGTTTGGTACCGGCGCTTCAGAGTCTAGGAGCTTGATGGGAAATCTCCGGTGGGCGCAGCGGTCGCGGGGCTTCTTTGTTTTTTTGGATCTGCCGTTGTCGGCATTTGATTCTTTTGTATTTTTTTTCTTTTCGTTTTGAGCGTGATTGTGCTGCTTCCGCCCCAGCATGTTGACTGTATTAGGTGTTTGCTATATTAATATGGCGGGGCGTAAGACTGTTTCGAGAGAAAATCAGCCGTCGTCAACAAATCATCGTTTAATTCGTCACCCTAATCTATCCTAATCTCGATCAGTAGAGCAATTCACTGCACCTGCATGTATGGGCTAGTAGCGCACTTCACAATGCCCCCAGCGACGCGGCGCACAAAGCCACGGCGGCCACGTAGTTCGCGGGCCGACCCGCTGCCCTGCACGCGGAACTTTTCCCTTCCACCTTGCCTCCAGGGGTCGTCGCGTTGCCACCCTTGGCGCCGGGCGCGCTCGCCGCGGGCGCTGCGTCGGGCGGGGTCTCCTCGACGGGGGGGCGCGCGCTGAAGATCGCCTCCGGGAGCAGCACCCTGTCGATCTCGTACACCGCCATGGGCGCGACCCCGTACACGGTGCCGAGGATCTTGGCGTTGGCCCACCTCGACAGCACGCGGATGGCCCCCGCGTCGCAAGTCACGTTCACCATGTACAGCCCGCCGGCGAGCGTCGTCACCGGGCCGACCCGGCTCAGGCCGTCGAACTCCTTGAGCGCGTAGTGCTTGGCCAGCGCGTGGTACATCATCAGGTTCTTGAGCTGGTGCTTCTTCAGACCCGACAGCACCTGCAACGGTCGCCAACATCCTATTCCTATCAGATCGAGACGATGGTATGATTATTTCTTGCGTGATGAAAAATTAAGTTACCGACGGGTGGACGGCGGCGAAGGCCCTGTCGGCGGGGGCGAAGATGGTGATGCCGTGGTGCGTCCGGTAGGCCTGGTTCTCGAACACCTCCACGAGGTTGGTCTGATTGAGGTACCTGAGGAAGGTCTGGAAGGGCCGTTCTGGCGTCAGGATCTCGGTAAGGTTGGCGCGGGGGCCCACTTCGTCGGCGAGCGGGCGGTGTGCGCCGGCGAGCGGAACGGACAGGGACAGTGCGGCGGCGAGGAGCGCAACCACCAACTTCATCGTGCAACTGCCGCAGTGCACACGTGGCCTGAGCTGAGCTGCGCGTATGTCCGTTCTTTGTGCAGAGGTGAGAGCTTCCTAATTTTGAGGCGGTTAAGAGGATCGACGCAGGACGGTGTCAAAAGACGGAGGCAAGAGAGATCGAGGAGAGCTCTTGTTCTTCAGAACGTAACTGAAAACAGACACGTTGATTCACGTGCCCAAGTAAAGTTGGCTCTCAATCTCTCATGTTTACGATATAATTCTACTCCTAGATACATCCATCTCTATGACAAGTATTTCCAGATGAAGGAAGTACAATAATACATACAAGCAGTGCATACATTATGATGTGCATCATTTACATTATGTTGTACACCATTTTGACGAATAAATAAACGATTGTGCTAATTCTCAGTCGACTGAGAATTAGCTATGTCTCAGTCAATTTGATTGATCAGTGATTTGTGGCTGAGGTAGGTATTCCTCTCGTCCAAAATACTGGGCTTTGTCCATTGGGCAGAGCGTACCTTCAGGGGCTTTGCTCCGTATCTAGCCGTGGGCTGCGGCTTGATGTCCTTTCCAAATTCTCTTTTTTGTTTTTTTATTTTCTCACTCATAGGTCTCCCATGCCAACATTTTGTATTTTTCTTTTTTGATGTTGGGCTTGTGTGTACAGTACGAATCACACTGGTGCAGCTCACTGTGTGTATACACGTACCTTTTTCCTTTTTATATTTCCTTTTTCCTTTTGTATTTTAGTGTTTTATTTATCATTTTATTTGTATAAAACTGTTTTCACTTGTATTTCTATTTTTATTTCTATTTTTATTTCTTATTTTATAAAAAATGGAAGAACTAATTTCTTTTAGAATGGACATTTTGACAAGCATTTTGCATTTTTTAAGTTTCAGTACTGTTAAATCTCAAACGGCTTAGACTTCACAAAGTCGTCAACCGTCTGCGTTACTTGCTTTAAGAATCGCATTGGATTGTGAGTTTTCTCATTTTGGCATGCTAAGGCGTGCGACCAGCTCGCTTTTTTCTGTTTCTTTTTGGCCTGGGCTCTTTCTTTTTTGTTCTTTTAGATTCTTTTTTTTCTGTCGGGCCTGTTGTTGGTTGGGGCGTGCTGGACGGGCCCAAAGTTTTTTTTGCCTTTTGTTCCTTCCATTTTTGCCATTTTTCCCTTTATTTGTTGTTGACTACCTTTTGTAGTAAACCGGGGTTGTTTGACTGCAAGGAGTTAGGGGGCTGGGGGTTGAACATGTGGATTCTCTTAAAATGTGTAATAGTTTTAACATATGTAGACTTTTTTATTGGACATTTTTTGTGCATAATTTATTTAAATATGGGATAATATGTTTATTTCACACGTATGTATGTACATATGCAAATATATTTTCCATTTTGGTATATCCTTCCTCCATACACTTTTTTAAATTTGTTTCGTTCATATCATTTGACATGATATTTTTCAAAATATTCGGTTTTTGTTTGTTACTGTTGTCAATTCATCTTCCCTATTTTTTATATTCATTTATTTTGTTCCCTTTTATATTCTGTTTTCGCGTATTCTTATTTTTATTCCATTTATATGTTCCTTTTATTTTCTTCACATTTATTTTCTTTTTTGTGATAGTTTTCTCCATTTTATGTAAACCTATTTTTTATTTTGTCGTCTTTTCGGTAGATGGAGAATTAGTGATATCTCGGTTGATTCGGTAGCCATGCATTCTAGACACTAAGTTGACGTGTCGCCGTGTGTATTTGTTTTTATGGTCTTGTTTGTCTTTATATATACTATCACCTCTTTCTTTTATTATCTTTTTAGTTAAAATGAAAAGGATATTGTTGTCTCCTCGGGGACATCTCATGAAATTGTAACAATATAGAGAAGTTTAATATGGCCCCTGTGTAAGGATGACACACACAAATTTGGAAAGAAAGAAAAGGATATTTGGACTAGTAGGGGGGTGCCGGCTAGTTGCATGTTCATCACTATACATGCAACTGCAAGTGTTGAAATTGGACTGCAACTGCATGCCCCCCAAGGCGGCTGTAACTAGGCTAGTAGGGGGATGTCGACCAATTGCATGTCCATCACTAGACATGCAACTGCAAGTATTGGAACCAGACTGCATGTGCATGGCCCCAACGCGACTGCAACTGGGCTAGTTGGGAGGTTGTCGGCTAGTTGCATGCCCATCACTAGACATATAACTCCAAGTGTTAGAACTGGATCACAATTGCATGCCTTCAACCCGACTTCAACTAGACTAGTAGGGGTTGTTGACCAATTGCTTGTCCATCACTACACATGCAACTGCAAGTGTGAACCAGATTGCAACTGCATGCCCCCAATCTGACTGCAACCGGGCTAGTAGGGGGGGGGGGTTGTTGGCCAGTTGCATGTCCATCACAAGACATGCGATTACAAGCGTTGAAACATGAATGTGATTGCATGCCCCTCAACGCATCTGCAACTGGGCTAGTAGGGGGTTATCGTCCAGTTGCATGTCCATCACTAGTCATTGCAACTACAAGTGTTGGGACCGGACTCAACTACATGGCCCCCAACACGACTTCAACTGAGCTAGTAGGGGGTTATCGTCTAGTTGCATGCCAATCAATGGACATGCAACTGCATGGACCCCAATGCGGTTGCAACTGGGCTAGTAGGGGAGTTATCAACCAGTTGCATGTCCATCACTAGACATGCAACTGCAAGTGTTGGAACCCAATTGCAACCGCATGCCCCCAACGTGACTGCAAATGGGCTAGTAGGGGGGTTGTCGACCAGTTGATGTCCATCACTAGGCGATGCAAATTCAAGTGTTGAAACCCGGCTGCAACTGCATGGCCCTCAATGTGACTCTAACTGAGCTAGTAGGGGGTTGTCGGCCAGTTGCATGTCCAACATGAGACATGCAACTATACGACCCTAGTGCGACAGCAACTGCGTGTCCCACAGTGAGACAACAACTAGGTCGATATGTGGTTTATCAGCCAATCGCATGTCCATCCCTAGACATGCAATTAGAAGTGTTGTAACCCAACAACAATTGTATGACTCCCAACGCAACTGCAACTCATGGTGAGAGGGGATTGTCTTCAGTTACCTTTTCACAACATTTTTAAATATTCATGCATTTTCTTTCTTTTTATTTTCATTTTTTGTTCTCAATTTTTTAAGACAAAAACATGAATTTTATTTGAATTGTGATCTTTTTAAAAACATGTAATATTTGTCAAATTTTAAAAATTGTGAACTCTCTTCAAATTTGCGATCAACTTTTGAATTCATGAGCATTTTTTCAAATTCATAAATATTTCTTAACTTTTTTTGTGCAATTAGTACATACAAACACCACATACACCATGCGTGCAATATGTCTACATCTTATTTTTTAAAGTATCACCACTTGGTTACGCGCGCGCGCACACACATACACATAGACTAACCCACGTTATTGCATTTCCATTGTTAGGGCGCAACTTAATTTAGAAAAACAGTGTACATGGTTTTCTTTTTTACTATCTATTGTTTGTTTTTTTACTCGTTTGTTAGATAAATGATTTTTTAATGATACATAATGATTCAACGCGTACATCCTTTTCCTCTAGTTTTTTCTTCATTGTTTACCTTTTTCTTCAGCTTCTATGTAAAAGTGAGCGAATATTTTGTGGTCCTCCGATGGTTTGTCAACAAAACAAGAAAAATCACAAAGAAAAATACAAGAAACCCAACAAATAGACAAAACAGCCTAAAGAAACTATGCAGCGAGACAAGTCCATTGAAAAAATAAAAGAAGAAAAAGATAGAGAGAGAGAGACGGGCCCAGCTCAAGACAAGAATTGAAAGCAACGGGCCAGTACAGGTGCATGGATAATACGCTGCTTACAAAGGTGGAGGGCGCTGCTATGGAAAAAAAAAAAGATGGATGACATCATCGACTTAGACTTCGCGAAGTCTAAGTCGACTGAGATCTAGACACACCCATAAATGAATTTACAAACACTTTCTGGAAGGAAATAAAAATTCATGGCGCGTGCCATCGCATGCAAAGAATTATCGGACTACGCCATCAAAAGCCCGGAGACCAGAAGAACCACGTAGCCAAATGCAAGGCTCCCTGCGCCAACGACCCGGCACGACGAACTCTTGGCGTCCGCATTGTCACTGGCAGCACGCTCGCTGGCGCCCGGGGCGTCGCCCCTCGCCTTGCCCCCACGTCCCGGCGCCGGCGCCGGCGCAGGCACGGGCGCCATCTCCGGGGCGGCCGGGAAGATCTCCTTGGGCAGCAGCACCCTGTTGAGCGCGTACACCGCGACGGGCGACGTCGAGTACACGCTGCTGGCGAGCTTGGCGGTGGCCCAGCCCGACACGACGCCGATCGTGCCGGCGGCGTATGTGACGTTCACCTTGTACGCGTACATGGACACCGGGCTCGCCGCCGCCAGCTTGGAGAAGGCCGAGAGCGGGTAGTACCTGGGCATGGCGTGGTGCAGCATGAGCGACCGGAGCTGGTCGGTGGTGAGGTTGGACAGCACGGTCTCGTTGAGGGCCGCGAACGCCGAGTCCTGGGGCGCGAAGACGGTGATGCCCTGCTTGGTGTCGTTGGCCTGGCTCTGGAACGTCTTGATCACGTCGGTCATGGTGAGGTACTCCAGGAACTTGCCATACGGCCCGGCGAGGGAGAGCAGTTCGGCGAGCTCGACGTAGCGCGGGGCCGGCGCCGGCGCCGGGGTCTCGACGATCGGCGCCCGTGCCTTCTGGGACAAGGCGCCGCGGGAGAGCGCCAGGCAAAGCAATGCGCTGACAAGAACAGCCGTCTTGGGCTCCATTTCTGCAAAACTTGATGGTGTGCGTTACAGGACTTGCTACAAAAGTGCAGATGATGAGCAACTGCACCTGATCGATCGAGGCTGTGGTGAATCTCTACGAAGGCAAGACGTATTTATAGCACATGGTACTTTGATGGATGGTATAAAACTATAGTCTGGAAGTACAGGCCGGGGTTGGCGCTCAGCTGGTGTTAGCTATGCTGTCGATGTTGAGTGGTCAACTGAAGATCTGAACACGGTGATATGGTTCGGGAATGTTTTGTCTGCAGGTAGCGGGGTGACTGCAATTTTGTTCTTCTGATCTGCAGGAACGCTGCGGGTACGTCGGAACAAACAGGATCCGCTTTGGGTTCAGTAAAGTTTTCTCGGGCTGTGATTTTACAGCGATGTCAAAACCTTCTGGCATAGTACTATATTGTGATGATAGTTGAGCACGTGTGCTTAGCCCTTCAGTTGCCTTGCGATTTACACGGCCGGACGTTCCACGCGACAGATACTCCAATTTATTTGTTTTTGAAAAATGAGCTTTTCTAAAATAGAATAGTACAATTTGGATTATCTAGAGAATAGATCAAGACCGATGAGTATTAAAATGGGAGCACCGACGGAATGCACAGCGGAACCCTCTACAAAAATGCAGAATAGACGTGGAAACTGTTCTCTAGAGGACATGCCAACTGATATTTATTCGTTAAACAAACCAGTGCTGTGTCGGCCAACTCAAAACACAGGTATGATGAATGATGAAATCAAATAATAATGTAGTGTTATATATAGTATAACACGCTCTGAATCTCTGATGCACGTAGTTGTGCTGCACTGCGGGTGCACAAACTCTTGTCCCCGGCGAAAGCTGGAGACGTGCACGCCGCGAGAATTCTGTCTCGGCGCTACTGGGATGCCACCACCCCGAGTCTCACCAGCGCACGTACAGACGAGCATAGCCAAGCCAGATAATAGCATACATGTCCATGTCACGGCTGATACCCGAATCACATTTCACGCGTGCGAGGAAGGAAGCACGACTTAACGAAACGTGTGCGCCTGCCTCGTTTCTGTCTCCCCATTATTCTCTCTGGCAGAGGAGGAACCAGCGAGTTTTTTACGGGCAAGAAGCAAGTGGAGCTTTATTCTTCGTTTGTTCTTTGAGCTCGGCAGTAGTTGGTGTTTACTTGTCATTTGAATCTCGGAAGCAAATGAGTTTCAGTGGAAGCGAAGGGGTTGAAACGGTAAACACATAATGACTCTTGAAGGACCTGTTTAATTGAGACCTAATTTTTTTCTGGAGCGGATTGAGATATAAGGACATCTTCAACGCGATGCACCAAAACGCCACTAAACGTCTGGAGAGTGCGGTCCAAACATATTGTGTCACCCAACGTCGTTCATCAAATGCCCGCGGACCAATCCACATGTTCAAATCCATCAAACTGAAAACAAAGCTCGGGAGGTTTGGAGGAATCCAAACATCCCCACGTCACCCACCCCCATCCCTCCGAAAATTGTAAACACGCTGAATGTTTACTGAGTTTTACAGGCTCTTTCCAAACTAATCTTCTCTCCCCCCTCAAATTTCAGCGGGGTGGGCCCCTCACTTTATTTCTACTCTATATCCACACCCATCAAGACTGTCGCTGCTGCTACACCATTCCGGCCGCCTCCCAGTTTTGCCGGACCGCCGCTTCTCCGCACATGCGCATTGTACTTCGCCGTCGTTCCATCCGTGGATTCGCCCGCGTCCCAGGGATCATCCGCCCCCTGCCGACACCGTCCATGCCGGACACCATTGTAGCGTCCAAGACGCGATTCTATCCCAATCACGTGATGAATTCATGATTAGGGCACAACCACATTTCGAGCGCATAGCAAGGTGGATATCATTACAACATATCATGTATTATTGATGAGATTACAAAATAAAGGCTTACACTCGCCACAAGCTACATCATGAATACAACAATTCATCAATACATAACAACCATCATACATAAGAGTAGGATCCGACTACGGATGAAATCAAACGAAAAAGAAGGACGAAATCCACTCTGCTAATCTTAGGCTCCCCGACCCGGAACCTAATCCCTTGATTGAAGAAGAAGAACTCCAAAAGCAATCAAGCATCGCTCTCATGTCAGATCATCGCATTACCTGTACCTGCTACTGTTGTTGTAGTAATCTGTGAACCACGAGGACTCAGCAATCCCATTACCATGAGTATCAAGAGTAGCAAAGCTTAATGGGTATGGAATGGATAGTGGTGAGGTTGCAGCAAGTACTAAGCATTTGTATGGTGGCTAACTTACGAGTACAAGATTAAGAAGAGTTACTACGCATAACGGTTGTTGGAAATATGAGCAAATTACTACGAGATTTAATCCAAGTAAACAGAAGATAGATCATGACTACAGTAGCAGACATTAAACTAATCATGCGAACTAGCATAGCAGATGAACAGATCACATCTAGGGCACATACTAGAAACATGAATTCTACCACGATCTCGAACAGGAAGGATAGAATCACATACGGTGCAGCGGGAGCAGCACCGCCGGCGTTGACGTTGTCGCCCATGTCATCGAGGATGAGGTTGCCGAGGTCAAGGAAGAAGTCGTCGTTCGCGAAGTCGTCGCTGCCAGCAGTCGCGCGAGTGCGCTCCCCAAAAACTTGATCGCCCATTTCCCGTACAGGATCACGAGAGGCGGGGTTCCGGAGGCCTGCTGTCCCTTCTCCCGGTGCACGCCGAAAGGAGGGATGGAGAAGACTTGCTTGGCGGCGCAATGATCTGGAACGGTGGTGAGAAACCATACGAAGACAACGTGCATAGCTCTGTCCTCGGCTCGGCTCAATCCCGCAACCCGTCGCGCGTCGTGACGAGGCGTGGCGAGGCGAGCGAGGAGGAGGAGCGCGTGTAGGTCTCCTCTTCTCATGCTCATACAAGTGGTAGAAGAGCTCACCTTATAAAGAGGTGCAACTCTCTCTCAACTTCCGCGGTGGGACTGAACTTTAGTCTCACTCACTCCACTCACATGTGTGCATGGATGGGCCAAGAGAATTTCAGAATTTTAGTTGGGCTTTG
>NW_024116191.1:0-10086 GCF_003073215.2 Triticum urartu | reverse complement strand
AGCAGGAGAACAAAAAACTTTCCAACTCAGAGGCTTTTATGCGTAGATCAGAGGCTCAGCAGAAGGTACTTATCTATATTTATACATTTTGTTAATCATTAGCCACTCAAATAATACACAGGGTGCTATGAGCTAAATAAATTGTTATTCTCTTATTTGGTTCTCATATTGAAAATTGCCTGGTGTGCCTATGGGCCAGGCCCTATATGGAAGCCTCTAGGCTGGTATTACAGTAATGGAAATTAACTCAGGTGGCTTGCAGTTGGTTTTGAGGTCTTGACATTAACCCTTAGTCACTTCAAAGTTTTTTTTACTTAAATGTTTATTGTTACTTGTCTTGTGTCCAGATGTTTTTTCCCCTGTGTACTGTTTGCTTATTTGGTTATCTTACATGTGTGGTTGCATCATTTATTTGTCAAACATGGGGAAGGACCTGTGGGTAGAAGATCCGAATAGATATAAAATATGTAGCATGGGTGTCAGTTGCCACTCTAGCAATTCTTGAACTATTCTTAACTGAACTTAAGAGCTGAGGGAGATCAATGATCTTTTCCAACTTTGAGGGGTTCAGTATTTCTTTTCTGAGGGAACATAATTTAGTGTTTTCTCTTGGAAGTTTACATGCCTCGCAGATGATCATATTGCATTTTTTTGTATTCTCAATATTAGCTCTAAGATGTCAGGAAATACTGAAATGATCGGTTGAATGTAGGCTGATCAAAAGGCTCGTGAGGACAGTGAAAGATTGCGGCAGCAAGAACGGGAGCAAGCAGCTGAGAAGCGTAGGCGTGATATGGTAATCTCCCGCTCACTTTTCTGTGACATGCATCTGTTTTTTAATTTCACTCATTTAACTTGGTTGTGTTTGTATGCCAAATGATTTAACCCTGAGATGCTCTTATTTAGACGCTCCGTGCTCGAGTAGCTGCTAAGGCAGAAGAAAAGAGGTTGGAGCTATTGTACATTCAGTGGTCTGAGCATCACAAAAAGCTGTCCAGTTTCTTAAGGTAACTTCACTGCTTTATGTCATTTTCCATTTTTCACTTTGACTTTGATAAATGATCACTATCCCTTTTCCTTCCATTGTGCTGCTTGTTTGCATAGTTGGATTCTGCTTGCTTTTTGATGAGTCTGTTCTTATTTTGTGCATGCTGCAGGTTATTTTTATTCCTGGTCCAAAAGTATCCATATTGACAATTAAATTGAGGGAAGATGCGTTTCTGATTGTACGCAAATCTTGATGTTTGATGTCTATAGGGGTTTCCATATCCACTCATTATACTATATATGTTTGTTTCTTGTTTGATTCCATTTGTATTTGCAGGACAAAAGCTGAACCAGCTATTTATTACATGCCGGCTAAACCAATAGTTGATGATCCGGTTATTGTTGAGCAAAACAAGGAAAAGGTATTTTCTTATAAGTTAGTACTAAAAAACTTTATGATCCGAGGAATAAAAAATAAACAAACTGCATGATCTGCACATGTTTGAAGGATGATTTGCCTTTATAGTTGTCCCTTTATATCTATTCAACGTACTTGGAAGTTGAAACACCTCAGCTATGCACGGAATGAAAATGGCAGCAATAGATTCAACATCGTCTTTTGCTGCTGTGCTGTTCGTGTCTTTTAGACTATCTATCAGTCAACCACTAGAGTGCAGCCTCTGTATGCTTTGTGGTGAATACTAAGCAGATCAATGAGTTGCGAAAAATACTCTGTTATGAAATATTTATCAGAGGAGAGAAAAGTACGAACGCCTTTCTGAATTGGTGAGAGTTCCCTGTTCACTCAAGAACCTGGCAACTCGCGGGAACTATGATAACTTGCTTGTGGCTGGTCTTGATAGTACAGACACGATGTTGTGGTATTTACCTTTGTATTATATTTTCTTGATAATGTTAATTACATTGCACAAAAAGATTGAGTATGAAGTCACCCATAACGGCACTGCTGCAAAATTATGCTGTAGTTCATCATCATGCCATGAATTCGAAAATTTACTGGGGAACTTTCTGGCGTGTTTAAGCTTCAGTTCATCATTTGCACATGTGAGAATTCACTTCGTTCAGGAGCAGCTTTGTGATTTCTTTTGATGTCCGAGGTGAAGGAACATGGTGGCTCATGGTGACCTTACCTATTACTTGCAAGTATTTTTTTTTTGCCAAATGCAAAAAATGGATTGAGAACATCACATAAATCATAACAGTCCTATTTTCCAGCATCTGTTTGCATGTTTTCCTGGGGCCACCTTCAATCTTACACGACAAAATTATTTATATTCTTTGAAATCGCCAGTTGTCTTCTGGATTGGTCAATCCAGACGAACCTAACTCCCATCAATCATTGCAGGTATTTGAAGAATGGAAATCTGTACGCAGAACGGAGCTGACCCAGTTCCAAAAGCAAGTTGAGGAGCAGTATCTGTCTAATGTTGAGAGGCAGCTGGAAAGGATTCAGAATGCCCGGAATGCTCGGAGGGGGAACGTGCCTGCTAACATGCAGGAAATGGACAAGGAGCTTGACACGCACAGGGCGGAGCATGGCCCAAAGGCTCGGCGGATCCCCGACGGTGGCAATGACGAGGATGATGATGTGGACGTGGACGACATGGCCGCGGAAGACGACCTGATGGATGAAGTGCTCGGCGTCAATGAGGCGATCAACGAGGACCCAGGCAAGCCGTCTGAGGAGGCCACTGATGTTGCGCCTGTACCCGAGCAGGCACAATAGGCAAGGTTATTTGCGAGGTAGGCACTTAGGCATTACGATTCTATATCGTTGTAGTTGCCCTCTTCTGCTGTGACTGTATTGTTGTTGGGTTTTTGTCTTTGGGAATGCTGTGAGCTGTGTTTGCTGTTGAGGCCATATACATACTTTTCATTATTGTTATTGTCATTTGTACGTACTCCGCGTAAGGTAAGTGTCAACCCGTGAAAACAGTCATCATGTGATCAACCTGTTCTTCACCTGCGCCATCAGCGTACAGGGGTTGAGCTACTGTTGATGACGTTGATCGCTGTACATTCAAGTTGTATGCTTGGTAAACCTCTTTTATTGTGCCAATGGTTCTATTCCTTTTAGCTCTGTATTCTCCTTGCTAATTCATTCGAAAATTCTAATGAGTGGCAATGACCGCTCGCTGATCTCTTGGATGGCATCCACGAGAAGGCATGGTCCTTGCACTTTCCACTGCCGTGAGTTTGTGACCGAGTGAGCGCACAAGAATGGTGAAGGAGAACTTGAGAGCACAGAAAGCAGGGAGGCAGACGACCTCAAAGAATAAACTTAGTGTAGGTTTTGACGGGGTGTTGACATTCAGAGTGAACATTAACTGAATACAAACACATGAACACATTAACAAGAACCGAGAGAACAATTTGGAAACCTTGCACCGTTTGAGTTAGGATGATACTTAATGACTCTCCCTTTAGGAAAGGTGTGATGAGAGTTAATAGCGGCACCCAAACACAGCACACAACAGTGGCCGATGTCGTGATCATTGCACTGCTAAATGTTAGCTTTAGGTGGACTCAATTAGTGAAATGTTTGCGCATCATCTAAACCAAGAACCCGATGTGTTTAGGTGGAGCCTCCACTCGTTTGGGTCTTCCTCAGTCAATGCATGTATGCCGATATGATGAATACGAACAGTCAATTGGGGTGAAACATATCTAGAAACTCAAAGGTGACATTTAAGATTAAGATCGTTATATGGTACCTATGATGGGGACGATCCTTACAAAAGAAAATCCCGCAAAGTGGCATGAATCCGATTAACCCATTAGAAAATCAAGTAAAAGTGTTGCCATTGCAACGAAGAAGAAACAATAAAGAGATCTTGTTTTCTCTCATGCCCTGTTGCCCACCTGCGTGATGAGTAGTTTATGTGCCTTTCAATCTTCCACCACCTTGTAGTATTTCTAATATGTTTGGGAAATAGCTATTAGGGCTATAGACAACTTACGACAATTTGTGCTTTATGTTGGGGTCTATGGATATTGTTTTTAACATTGAGTTCCTAATCTTTTCACCCGGACACATACTTGGTGCGCACTGCAGCACGTGAAAGCAAAGTACTCTTGACTCTAGGTGCAACCGATTGAAGACGACCGCTCAAGCTTTGTTCAACCGATAACGGCAATAATAAAGAAACAAAACCATTCAAACTTTCCTTAGGGCGGTCACCTTACCCGCCGATTGATGTGTAAGAATCCCAACGGGTCATGGTCCATCAAAATTTCAGGAAATAGAAATACTACCCTGTGCGTTGCTGAGGGGATTGGTTCAATTATTTCAAGAATGTTTTGTTGTATGTAACATTAGTATTTGGATCAATAATATAAGTAAAACAAAATTATACATAAATTTACTGTATTTGATTGTTGCATAGTTGTAGGATATTTGCCAAATATAAGTAGCAGGAACTATGCATGTTATGGTGGTCTTTTCTCATGCATTGTGGCTTGTTGAGTTGACATAGCTGACACAGTCATGGTCAACTATTTAGCTATATACTGTATATGATATGGAGAGAAGTCAATAATGGAATAGCATGTGGTAGTTTAGTCACATGTTGTCAATGGACAAAGATTTGGACCAATATATAAGGAGACTTCTCATAGTATATTTACATGAGATGGCAATTGGGAGTTATACTGCATGTGCAACACACTCTTACGTGCACATCTAATCGTGCTTATTCTACTCCGTGCTCCGCTGATCCTCTTCCTTCTGTTTGGTTATCCCGAAAACTAGGTTCACTCGGTGTCCTCCCACCATAAGTTGAGGAGGATATCCAGTGCTCCCATGTCTAAAAGTCACTCCAAATGTTTGAATATTTTGATTTTTTTAATGTTCCCAATTCACGAGTCCATGAACTATGAAAAGTTCATATTCAAACTCGAAATGCACACTGAGAACAAAAAAGACAAATTCAGCATGAATAGTGTCACAAAAAGACAACTCCAAAAATGACAATATTTACATCAATTTTCTCTTTTTTGTTTCTCAGTGTGTATTTCAAGTTTGGGTCTGTTATTTTAGAGGTCACAGCCACATGTCTTGTGAACATTCACAGAAAATTCAAATCTTTTGAAACATTTAAAGTTAACTTTTTAGACATGAGAGCTCCATATATTTTCCCCATACGTTGATGCTTTCGGTGCCAACAACTTGCATTTAGGCCATCCATTACTTGCTGTCCAGGCATAAGGGTCAGGGCCAGGGTTCCCAGGCAAGAAGTAAGAGAGGTACCGAGTGAAACCCAGGCGCTTCTCGGTGGCACTACCGACGATGCCTGCGTGATTCACGTTAGTCCGAGGGGTGCTTTCATGGTTCTGCCTCCATCGCCTTGTCCGTGCTCAGGGAAAACCATGTCCATTGCTAGACTTGGTGACAACTCATTGCGTCATTACCATATTGGGGGCATCAATAGAGAGCTTAGGTCTCATGGTGTGGAGACGTGTTTGGGCAGGATTGGATCCCGAGACCGAGATGAAGCATCCTCGGCTCCAGCGTTTGGCCGTCTCGTTTATCTCCTAACATACACTATTTCATCAGCCACCTTGGTCCAAATAGCTCGCCTACAGGGTTGGCGCTCGGAAGAGGGCCCTCTCCAACAACAATTTTTGTGGAGGCATTGCGACAAAGTTCGATGATTTCATCCTAGAGACAGGGGTTTGCTTGTAGACTTTTTGGAGCTTCTAGTTGTGGTCCTGCTACTCTTGCACTTCTGCTCGACGGCAAGCCAACGACGTCCAGTAGTGCATTCCTTGTGTAGTGTTAGCGCTGCCCGTCTTGTTTTAGCCTAGATTTCTTTGATCTGCTTTGTAAGGTTTATCTATAAAGTGGGACAGAAAATTATTTTGTGAACTCTCACATGTCCAAAATGGATGGACATGTACTAAATTAGTGTAATGTTTTCCTAGAGACTAAGTGCATCGGAAAGTCCCAAAAGTATTCTAGGTGTGTCAGCTTGGATGCTCCAACCTAGGTTTGACATGCCCACATGTCGCGTTGACTAATACCACTTTGCCCATAAATTGTTGCCTATTATTGTGTCCTTTTATTTTTAGGGAAATACAGTTAATGCATATCTTTAATATATGCGGGATGTGTGCATTGATCAATGCAAAGATCGAGGATGCTCTCTCATTTTTGAAATAACAAATCTGGGTCCAATCAGTGAATGGATTCTAACAAGAGGGATTTTCGTGTAAACAACACCGTAGAGAATTTAAGCTCAAAGTCATTTATCTTTTTTTTATATATATTTACCAAACATTTACGACTTTACAACCGGAAAATAACGCAGTGCAATGGAAGGTACATATATATAGATAAAAATCGGTGTGTTTATGTAATATTTGTAGATATATGTGGCAATGTATTTCCCTACTCGGTTGGGTAGGAAGGTTGCATGGCCAAGCCACACATACCACTCTTGTCGGAAATATCCTTCTCCATTCTGAGGTACCCACTCTCGCCCCATGTCGTGCCCCATGAGTTTTTCAGCAGCCAAAATTTAGTTCCGTCACTCGTCATGCCATAACCAATCGCTACTATCCCATGGTCCAAATCAGTTCCGCAGGAGCCGGTCATCACCCCGCCAGAGAGGTGTTAAAATATGACATCCCCTCCGTCCATAGCTACTGATACAGGCTGGTTAGCCACGGCTTTCATAAGAGAAGATTCATTGTTGGCGGGCACATCCTCATAGCCCTTGATGGTTGCAACACTGTTGCTTGCAGTGCTAGTCTTGCACTGTCCGTCTTGTGCAGTGTATGGGTAGTTGGCCTCAGTGATGAGGCCACCGTTCTTGATGATGAACTTGAAAGCGTCGTGCATCTCGCCCCCCCCGCGCACCCCTGATCCACACCATGGACATCACAGTCAACTAGCTCTTGCTCAGACAAGGAGACGAGCTTCCCTGTGCTCAACTTCACAATGCCCTCGGTTGCAGCCACGGCTGAAAAAGCCCAACAACAACCTACAAAAATATTGACGTACTTAGTGTAATTTCAGTTATCATGAGAATACGATATATACATACTACCTAAATTTACTTACCACACTGGCCTTGGTCTTTGATAGGAGTGACAACGCCCTTGATCCTCCAATCAGCTGCCGCTGGAAGCGCATCATTGCTGACATTGTTGTACTTGAACCCGGTTGGAGCCCTAGCATCATTCCTTCTGAGGCCCTTGTTGGTCTTGATTGCTCTGAACTCGTCGTTGGTGAGGTCGGTAAACTGGTTGCACCGAGCCAGAACTTGTGATTTCCGGTGTTGAACGACTCGATAAAGGCAACGTTGGCCTTGAACACCTCGAACCGCTGCGCCTTCTCGGTGCCGTCCTGGTAAACACGGTTAAACTTCGCCATCCACTGCTCATGCTTCTCCACCATGGCCGCGTCACCAAGCTCGCAAGCTGATAGAACGGTGCTACTGCATAAGCAGATGCTGCCTAGGATGGCAAGAAGCAATGCCTTTGGGATGGCCATGATCTGCTCGACTAGTGCTTACTGGTACTACAATTAGCTTGTTGGTGCTTTGGTCTGTCAACTATGGGTGGAAGGGATGTGCTTATATAGCTGTAGTCTTGCACATGTACGTACAGCGCACACTGTGCTCTAGGATGATGTGTGAATATCGATGGACAACAGCGTGGCCGTGCAGTTAATTACCAGATAGAATAAATAACCTTGTGGTTGTACATAGTTTGTTAGCTTAATCCAACTCTGGTCCCTAGAGTCAATGGTTGTGTACAGTAAAAATTCGAGCGGAAGTCTGTTCAACTCTTGTTTAAAAAGAAGTATGTTAAAGCTAGGGACCTAGTTCGTTCTAGGTGAGCAGGTGAATACAAAACAATGAGAGAAGGAACAGCCAGCCGTGCAAGTATTTGCAGCTTCGGAAGTACTTATATTAAAATGGTCCAACAAAAGCAAAGATAAAACTGAGTTCAAAGATGCACGACGATGACATACAATAAAGAAACAACAGAGCATCGAAGCCATTCGGATTTTTCTTAGGATGGTCACCCTACACATAGTTTTTTTTTGAGCAATCCCTACCCACATATGTATGTGTGAGAATTATAGTGGGCCTTGGTCCATCAAAATTTCAGGAAATAGAAATGATACCCAGCATGCGTGGTGCGTCACTCGGAGATTGGTTTCAATTATTTCAATGGTATCGGGTTGTATGAAACATTAGTATTTGAATTAATAATATAATAATTGAAACTAAAGTGCATATAAATTTATTGTGCCCAATTATTGTATATTTGTAGTACATATAAATATAAGTAGCATGAATGGTGAAAGGTTGGTCGTTTTCATGCATAGTGGCATGTTGAGTTGACATAGTTTAGTCGCACATTGTCAATGACGGAAGGTACCGAGCCAAAGAGACATGTGTGTGCCACGGTTCATATGCAAGGAGTGAGGGAGGTACCGAGCGAAAGCCCAATGCCTCTCGGCGGTGCCGCCGCCATCGCCTCCGGGTGTTGCGTCCCTTCTAGTGGTGATGTCGTGGTTTTACCTCCACCCCTTGTCCATGCTTGGGGGAAAACCATGTCCATTGCTAGACTTGATGATGGTGCCTTGCGTCGTCACCATTTTGGGGCGTCATCATAGGCTTGATACTACGTTTGGCGGTCTCGTTTATGTCCTCTCATGTGACTATCTCTTCAGCTACCTTGATCCAAACTGCTCGCCTACAGGGATAGCACTCGACAGAGGGCCCTCTCTAGCGGCATTTTTGGTGGACGTTTTGTGACAAAGTTCTGTGATTTTATCCAAGAGACATGGGTTTGCTTTTCGTAGGCTTATAGGCGCTTCTCTGTCCTGCTACTTCCATGCTGCTCAACGGCAAGCCGCCAACGTCCAGTAGAGCATCACTTGTGTAGTGTTAGTTCAATCATCTTGTTTTAGCCTAGTTTTCTTTGATCGGCTTTGTAAGAGGGTTACCACAATATCTTATATCATTCTGTCAATTGAGTTTATCTATAAAGCAAGAGGAAACGCTATTTCGTGAGCTCTCGCTACATGTCCAAAATGGATGGAGTGGACTCAATTTTTTTTTTTTTGCGAAAAGGATCGGATCTATTATAAAGATTCACTGGAAGTACAAAACACCTCAAACATAATAAAAATTATATTTTGGTCCATGGACCACCGAACGACCATTGCCGCTGCCAGAACGAGCCGCTGCCGCCGCTCTCATACCAGAGCCGGACTGACCTTGTTGACGATAGCCGGGGAGTCTTCGTTCACGTGCCCCTGAGGACAAGCGCCCTGGAACCACAGTCATCGCCGTTGAATCCTTGAATCGATTTGAAGAACTTGACACCAAATATCGCCGTTCCGTACGCATGACGAGAAACCCTAATCTATGTAGTGCCACCCCTAGTTGGTTTTGGAGTATTGACGGCAAACCTAGTTGAGGGACTAATGTGTTTGTGAGAATTGTAGGATAACACAGGTAGAAGTCCCTCATTGATTCGGTTTTACTACCAGAGATGACCCCTAAAAAATGTATGAAGACATTGAAGTCAAAGATGGTATATGAAGATATTCACATTGAAGACTATGATAAGAGAAGACACGATATGAAGCCTATGGAGCTCGAAGACTTAGATCTTTCGTAGTTCTTTTTTTTTGTGTTGAGTCATAGGAACCACCGTACTATTGACAAGAGAAGACACGATATGAAGCAATATATTCTGAGCCTGCCAAGCAACCTCAAAGTCTTCAGAATGCAGAACATCAGAGTTTTACTCAGAACGTTGAAGGTGTTGAAGCAGTTTCTCGGGTGTATCCTTTGGCTGGCACTACACGTGCACCACCCCCTGCTTCCACTGAAGCCACTGACAGTACCACTGCTCCAAGACCCAAGAAGCGCACTCGTGTTCTCAACGACCGAGAGCTTCTTGTGGCTCTACATCAGAAATAGGATAGGCATCATGACTGGCTGAAGCATCAGATGAAAAGCCTCTTGGTGGATGTTAATCGCACTCGAAATCTTGCCACCAAGAATGCTTTCGTTGCCCATGAAACCTGTCGCCGCACATGGAAAGGGCTCA
>NW_024116190.1:0-24802 GCF_003073215.2 Triticum urartu | reverse complement strand
GGAAAACAAGGAGAATAAGGCCTATAGTCGCCTTATATTTTTGAGTTTACAACCAGATGGGATTCCCCAGATCATAGAGCATGTGCAGAATGCAACATTTGTCCTGACCATGCGGACTAATGTTTACACTCACCATAATGTCTCGAAATTCCTTCCAAAGGAGTGACACTGGGTTCAGAAACTTCTCTGAAAAGGAGCGGCTAATGATGTTCTTTGACTTTCAAGGGAAATAATTCCTTCTTAGGGGCCTAAATTTAAGGGTCCTGCGGGCCTCTTGGGGCAAGCCGGGAGTATTTTCTAGATTACTACGATCGTCGCGAGCATTTTGAGTATCACCTTATGCCGAAGCAGCCCTGAAACCAGTTGTAGATGAACTAGCTGGCTTGAAATGGCAAATCAACACCATGACTTCCGCTGTCTTTGGTAAGTATATCCTTATGCAGTTTTTCCAATTCATGAAACCTTATCATTTATCAGAGTGCTGATTTTAAACCATGACAGGCACTCCTATTGCTCGTCTAGGCACAGATATGCGGATGAAGCTTAAAGCGACTTATACCTTGATTGAACAGTTGTACTCTGGGTCGCAGCGTGCTATTTGCACTGCGGCTTACAATAAACCGGTGCCATCACTGATAAAGGAAACTCTTGAGAAGATGGCCATGTTACCAGCCCAGATTACCGAACTGAAGAAGGCAGCTGCAAGAGCAGGAGCATTAACCGCACTAATCCGAGCCAAGGCATGGATTCCAGATCTTGAAGCGGAGGACATCATTAAAGGATATCCAGGTGTGAAGGAGGACGGTTCAAACTTCGACAATGATGACCTTCGAAGGCTGACCAAAGAAATGCAACCAATAGCCAGCAAACTGGCAGAGGACACGAACTTCTCTCATTTCCAACTAGCTTATGACGCTGAAGGGAAGAGACAGCCTGCTGAAATCCATGAAGTCGAAGAACTTGTGCCTCCAATCCGTAAGCATACTTACGCTCCTGACATTAACCCCTCCAGCCTTATCCGTGAAGAAGCCGTGTTTCAAGCTTTAACTGGAATAGATTGTTCAACGGTTGATTTCCAGCGTCTGGCGAGGGATGAAGAAGTGATCGCACCAACTGACCCTCAACCGTCAAACCGTCCAGACGAAGCATCTTAAACCGGCAGCCGGTTTACCAGCTATTGTGTGCCAATGCTTAAAAACAACTATTCAATTGGAGCCGTTTGTAAGCTTCATGTAATAGGATAGTAAAAACTCCTTTATGTGTCATGCCATCGAGCATGTTTTGTGATGCTTTGATAATGTGAAAACTTGCCCCACCTTTTTGGATCTATTTATGCATAACCCATGATGAGTTGTGTTCCTGGATACAAGAACTTGAAAATTGTCCTAGTGGTTTACCACTGGACGGGTCATGATGCCCATGAATAGACAATACTTGGATGGATAATCAAAGTTTGTATATAAAAAATAACATGTGCAACATACCTCGTTGACTGACCAACTGCTTGTATGGTAAAGGTGTAAACACCAATCCGGAGCAGTGATAACTCCGTCCTTAATTTGCCGGATTATGATAATAAACCGTACCGGGATATAATAAACACCGGGTTTTCCTTATAATACTGGCGACTTGTTAGTCAAAACCAGACCGGGGTAATGAACGCCGGTTTATAACTGATCATGTACTAACAACTTGTAGTTGAAAGCCAAGCCGGGTCAAGGACACCGATTTATCAGAAGACATTAGGAACCTCAATAAAGGCAAAAAACTTAGCGAATAGGACTCGAAAAAGAAATATGCGAGGCTTTTTATGAGCTGCCAGGCTCCAAATCGAGGCTTTTCATGGGCTGCCAGGCCTCTGAGTTAAACCATTTAACAAAGCCTTTTAAGATGGGCCTCCAATTAACCAATCATCGTTTTAACTTTGACAAGTTCAGGGTCTGTATAAGATTGACTTGTCAAACATTCGGCGGGTCATACCAGGATTACCTGGAGAGGAGTGGCTTACTTGATGAAGGCAGGTTAACCCGGGGTTTTAGGTGAATACACCAGGCTTCCAAGCCGTGGCTTGATAGCCAATTACAAGGGTCCTTTCAAACACTTTGTTGCTTTGCACAAAGAGCCCCCAAGTAACTTTGTGAGCTTTGCTCAGTGGGTGACCATGTTTGAGTTTGTGCTTTGTGTAACACTCTCTTTGGCCCCACTTAATTTCCTTTGTGGCTTAACGCCCATCAAGAGGTGTAGCTATGGTGTGATAACAACCATGCCCCTAGTGAAATCCCTTTGTGGTGTTTAAACCAATCAAGAGGTGTAGCTATGATGTGACAACAACCAAGCCCCCTAGTGACATTTCTTTGTACCGTGCGGCTGCAGAGACTAGTTTAACAAAACTTTGCTTTGTCAGTAGAAACTCTTGTAGGCACACACATGATATAAAAAGAACAGATACCCCGCTTTATTCGAGGCTCCGGTTTATTATATAATATATACATTGTCATAAATATGTACATATGAAGAAGCATGTGGCTTAAGTATAGTAAGGCCGAAGAAGAGCTATATTCCATGGCCGCTTGGTCTCCTCCTCCAATTTACGTGAGTATTTGTGCTCTCGAACATCAATGAGGTAGTATGACCCGTTGTGCAGATTCTTGCTGACCACAAAAGGTCCTTCCCAAGGTGGGGATAACTTGTGCATATCAGTCTGATCCTGGATGAGCCGGAGCACTAGATCGCCTTCTTGAAAAGTTCTGGTCTTAACCCGGCGGCTGTGATAACGTCGGAGATCTTGTTGGTAAATCACCGAACATGCTACTGCAAGATCACGCTCCTCATCTAACAGGTCCAGAGAATCCTTACGTGCGTTCTCATTATCAGCTTCAACATAAGCCGTCACACGGGGCGAGTCGTGACGGATATCACTAGGAAGAACCGCCTCCACTCCATAAACCATGAAGAAAGGTGTGTAACCTGTAGATCTGTTAGGTGTGGTGTTGATGCTCCATAACACAGAAGGTAATTCCTCCACCCAACAACCCGGTGTCCGCTTCAAAGGAACCATAAGCCGGGGTTTAATGCCTCACAAAATTTCTTGATTTGCCCGCTCCGCTTGTCCATTGGATTGGGGGTGAGCCACCGATGCTATATCAAGCCGGATGTGCTCATGTTGGCAAAATTCCTCCATCTCTCCCTTTGACAGATTAGTACCATTATCCGTTATAATACTGTGTAGAAAGCCAAACCGGAATATCACCTTTTTGATGAACTGAACCACTGTGGCCGCATCACACTTACTGACTGGCTCTGCTTCCACCCATTTGGTGAACTTGTCCACTGCCACTAACAAGTGGGTCTTTTTGTCCTTGGAGCGCTTAAAGGGTCCAACCATATCAAGCCCCCAAGTCGCAAATGGCCATGTTATTGGAATCATCCTCAACTCCTGAGCCGGAATATGAGCACGGCGTGCAAATTTTTGACAACCGTCACATCGTTTGACTAAATCCTCAGCATCAGCATGAGCTGTTAACCAAAAGAAACCATGGCGAAAAGCTTTAGCCACCAAGGACTTTGAACCGGCGTGGTGACCACAATCCCCTTCATGGATTTCTCGCAAAATCTCACAACCCTCTTGAGGAGAAACACAACGCTGAATTGCCCCTGAGACACTATAACGATGTAATTCTTCATTGAGTATAGTCATCGATTTGGAACGCCGGATTATCTGCCGGGCCGAGGTTTCATCCTCTGGTAACTCGCCCCGGTTCATGTAAGCCAGGTATGGGATTGTCCAATCCGGTATGACATGCAAAGCTGCCACCAATTGAGCCTCCGGGTCAGGAATAGCCCACTCCTCCTCTGTTGGTACCTTGACCGACGGATAATGCAGCACGTCAAGAAAGACATTTGGTGGGACCGGTTTACGCTAAGAACCAAGGCGGCTTAAAGCGTCTGCTGCTTCATTCTTTCGCAGGTCTATATGGTCCACCTGATAACCCTTGAAGTGACCAGCCACTGTGTCCACCTCTCGTCGATATGCAGCCATGAGTGGGTATTTAGAATCCCAAGTGCCAGACACCTGTTGGGCCACCAGATCTGAATCCCCAAAACACTTAACCCAACTTAAGTTCATCTCCTTAGCCATCCGAAGACCATGGAGCAAGGCCTCATATTCAGCTGCATTGTTAGTACAAGGGAACATTAAACGGAGGACATAACAAAACTTGTCACCTCATGGGGAAGTTAGTATGACTCCAGCCCCCGAGCCCTCCAACTGCCTGGATCCATCAAAGTGAATAGTCCAATACGTGTTATCTGGCTTTTCCTCTGGTGCCTGCAATTCTGTCCAATCATTGATGAAGTCCACAAGTGCTTGGGATTTAATTGTTGTGCGAGGTATGTATTTGAGCCCGTGAGGTCCAAGCTCAATAGCCCATTTGGCAATCCGGCCAGTTGCTTCTCTATTTTGAATGATATCTCCCAGAGGGGCTGAACTGACCACTGTGATAAGGATGACCCTGAAAATAATGTTTAAGCTTCCGGCTTGCCATAAACACTCCATACACCAGCTTCTCCCAATGTGGATACCTCTGCTTTGACTCAATGAGCACTTCACTGATATAATAAACCGGTCGTTGAACCGGATATTCCTTGCCAGCTTCCTTGCATTCCACCACAATAGCCACGCTAGCAGCTCGGGCATTAGCAGCCACATATAGCAACAACGGCTCTTTATCGATCGGGGCTGCAAGCACAGGCGGTTCAGCTAACTGCCTCTTCAGATCCTCAAATGCTTTATCAGCCGCCTCACTCCAGACAAAATCATCTGTTTTCTTGAGCATCTGATATAAAGGGATAGCCTTCTCCCGAAGACGACTGATAAACCGGCTCAAAGCCGCAATCCGGCCAGCCAAACGTTGAACGTCATTGATACACGCCGGTTTAGCCAAAGATGTAATTGTTGAATTTTTTTCTGGATTAGCCTCAATGCCTCTATTTGACACCAGAAAACCCAAGAGTTTGCCTGTCGGAACACCAAAGACACACTTTTCTGGATTGAGCATCATCTTGTAAACCCGGAGGTTGTCAAAGGTTTCTCTCAAATCATCTATCAATGTTTCCTCCTTCCTGGACTTTATCACAATATCATCCACATATGCATGAACATTGCGCCCAATCTGCTTACGAAGATAATTCTGAACACAACATTGATAAGTCGCCTGGGCACTTTTGAGCCCAAAGGGCATGGAGACATAGCAGAAGGCTCCAAAGGGAGTTATGAAAGTTGTCTTCTCCTGGTCCTTAACTGCCATTTTGATCTGATGATAACCAGAATAAGCGTCCAGAAAACACAAACGGTCACAACCCCCCGTAGCATCAATGATCTGATCAATACGAGGGAGGGCAAAGGGGTCTACAAGGCAAGCTTTGTTCAAGTCTGTGTAATCCACACACATACGCCAAGTACCGTTCTTCTTAAGAACCAGCACCGGATTAGCCAACCACTCTGGGTGAAAAACCTCCATGATAAACCCTACGGCCAACAACCGAGCTACCTCTTCACCAATAGCCTTGCGCCTTTATTCATTGAAGCGGCGGAGAAACTGCCGGACCGGTTTAAACTTAGGATCAACGTTAAGTGTGAGCTCAGCGAGTTCCCTCGGTACACCTGGCATGTCAGAAGGTTTCCATGCAAAGATGTTCCGGTTCTCAAGGATGAACTCGATGAGCGCGCTTTCCTATTTGGGATCCAGGTTAGCGCTGATACTGAACTGTTTGGATGAATCGCCAGGAACAAAATCAACCATCTTAGTATCTATGGCCGATTTAAACTTCAACGCCGGATCGTGCTCCATAGTTGGCTTTTTCAAAGAAGTCATATCTGCCGGATCAACTTGGTCTTTATAAAACTTCAGCCCCTCCGTGGCACAAACCGACTCAGCATAAGCTGCATCACCTTCCTCACATTCCAAAGCGATCTTCCTGCTCCCATGTACTGTGATGGTCCCCTTATGACCTGGCATTTTAAGCTGCAGATAAACATAACACGGCCTTGCCATGAACTTAGCATAAGCCGGTCGCCCGAACAAAGCGTGATACAGACTTTTGGTTTTTACCACCTCAAAAGTCAATGTTTCTGATCTTGAATCATGATCATCTCCAAAAGCTACCTCTAAGGCTATCTTGCCCACTGGATATGCAGACTTACCAGGCACCACACCATGGAAAAATGTGTTTGACGGTTTAAGATTCTTATCTGTCAACCCCATACGGCGAAAGGTATCATAATATAGGATGTTGATACTACTTCCCCCATCCATGAGTTCCTTAGTGAACTTATATCTCCCAACTTGAGGGGCCACCACCAATGCCAGATGACCCAGATTGTCAACCCGGGGTGGGTGATCCTCTCTACTCCATAAAACGGGTTGCTCAAACAAGCGCAAATACTGAGGCACCGCCAGTTCAACAGAGTTCACTGCCCTCTTATGAAGCTTCTGATCACGTTTATACAAGCTAGTGGTGAGGACATGATATTGCCCCCATTTAACTGCTTAGGATTGCTCTGATAACCTGACTGCTGCTGCTGGTGGTGGTTCCCCTGATGGTTGTAACCTCCCTGGTTGCCTTGGTGCCCTTGATTGATGTGTCCGGTTTGATTGCCCTGAAATCCTGAACTGGAACTGCCACCTCCGTAACCCGGCCCGTGGAAACCACCTCCTGAACCGCTGGGCGGGCCATTATCATACTGAAACATATTGGAATTCTTGAAATCCCGCATGATGTAACAATCCTTCCAAAGATGTGATGCTGGCTTCTCCTTTGATCCATGCTTCGGACAGGGTTGATTTAACAGGCGCTCCAAATTGGGGCCTGAACCTCCGCCCCTCTGGGGCTGCTTACCCTTACGACGCTGACCATTCTCCTGAGCATTGGTGTTAGCCACAAAGTCCAGAGTATTGTCGGCCTTGCGTTTACCATTGTTCCCATGGCCTGCCGGATTATGTTGCTGACCCTTGGTGTTGTCGTTCTTTTTCCTCTTCCCAGGTTTGTCCTCCTCTGAGTCAGGGTCTTTGGTATTATCTGAATCGGCGTACTTAACCAAAGCGGCCATACATGTTGACATATCATTGTAGTGACATTTGAGCCTTCCTAACTTCTGTTTGAGCAGCAGAAAATGGCAATTGCCCTCCAACGTTAGCACTGCGGTATCTGCATTGATACAATCCGATGAATGCAGAATAGCTGAGACCTGCTTTACCGAATGGGTCGTGGACTCCCCATCCTCTTGGACACAGGCGGCCAGATCCACAATTGACATGGGTTGCTTACAAGTATCTTTGAAGTTCTGGATAAACTGGTGCTTCAATTCGGCCCAGGATCCCACATAGTTAGTTGGTAAGCTTTTTAACCAAGTGTGAGCTGTTCCTTCCAACATCATGGTGAAGTATTTAGCACATACTGCTTCATCCACATATGACATCTCCATTGCCATCGTGTAGCTCTCAACCCATGCCTCTTGTTGCAGATCGGCGGTATAATTGGGTACCTTACGAGGTCCTTTGAAATCCTTGGGCAGTCTCACATTACGCAAAGCAGGGGTAAGACACGGCACCCCTAAGGAACTGAATACCACACCTGGCTCCACTGAAGCGGTAGGGTGAACCGGAGTATGTTCACGGGCTCCGTGCAGAGCTGCTAACTCGGCCGCTCGACCCGCGCGACCATGGTCTACCACATCCTGCGCATTAGCACCTCCCCCTGCCGGGTTGAGCCCTTGCGGCAGATTACGGTGACGTGCGCTGCTTGATACGGCCGGTTCATCCTCAACGTGCCTGCTGTAGCTCCGGCTTGGACGGGGGGTGGAATGAAACCTCTCGCGGCTGTGTGAATATGCCTGCTGCTGGTTTAGAGCTGTTTGAAGTAGATCTCTGGCCCGTCGTGCCTCAATTGCAACTGGTGATTCGCCGTCGGTCGGGAGGACTGCCAATCGTGAAGCGGCAGCCACAATGTTGTCCAACGGGTTGGAGTAATGCCCGGGAGGTGTTGGAACATACTGTGGCACAATGTTGTTCTGACGAGGTGGGTCCATCGTGTGCGGCTGAACCGGTGCTCCTATTCCCGGTGCCTCCGTTCGGTTTAATATTGGCTGGTTACTAGTTCCTGCTCCTGGCATATTGAAGAGATTTCGTGGCTCATAACCCGACGGGAGATGCAACCGGTATCTTCTTCTCATGACTTCTTCGGAAGCGTTCTGATCCAGCCTAATCCGGTAGGCCTGAGCTTCCAACTCGGCCTGTTCTGTAGCCATCCTAGCGTTCTCTGCCGCTAGGTCCGCTTTAGCCTGAGCTGTCTGATCTTTCACCTTTGCAATCTCCGCGTTGTGTTGATCCCTTGCTGCTGCATCCACCTCTGCGGCCGTCAATGTTGCCAAAGTGTCGAACAAGTCAGACAAGACTTGAGCCGGAGGCGGCGCAGAGCTTCCTGCCCCCGCTGGCGTGGCCGTTGTTGAACTGGAGAGTACTGCTGCGGCGGCTGATGAGTGAGGTGCTGACTGTGTACCGGCCATGAAGATGGCGGCCCGGTTTGGCGGATCAGGAGAGTCCGGAATACTATTGCCCTCGGAACCTCCACTAACCCGGCCATCCTACAACTGATTGAGCGATTTGGTCTCTCCAGAAGACTCGTCGTCGGAACAGACAACGGTTTCTCCATCGGACGCCGGTCCGTCCTCGTATTCTTCTCCATGGATGACACCTACGAAAACATGCTTCGCCACGAGCTGAACTGGGGAAGGGCTTGCACGCTAAGCCGTCTCGATGATGTCGGTGCAGGGGTCCGGCTCAGGGCCCGGTTCGCCAATCTTGCCGGTGAAGACGTGAATTCCACCAAAGGGGACCCGGTACCCATATTCGATTGAATCGGCCTCGGGGGCCCATCCCGTGTTGTTGATGTAGAGCTTGCCGCGACGACTCTTTGTCATCCGGCCCATAGCGTATCCCTTGATTCCATAAAAGCTGCCCTTTAAGAACTCGAAACCATCGTGCGATAACCCCATGGTGGGCGCCAACTGTTGTGGGTTTGTCACGACAGATGTCCTCATGAAAGGACTTAGTCGTGGAGCCATCACAACGGGTTAGCTTAAAGGGGTTAAACCGGACAAGGGGACACAGGAGTTTATACTAGTTCGGCCCCTTCGATAAAGGTAAAAGCCTACGTCTAGTTGTGATTGCTATTACTAGGGTTTCGAAGACCAGGGAGCGAATCCGTTTTGTCTGGCTCTTGAATTATTGTCTGTCGTCCCTAAACCGCTGTCGGGTCGTCCCTTTATATACATAGGTTGACGCCCGCCAGTTTACAGGTCCCGAAGCCGGATCATAATCGTGTCCGGTTCGGTCTCTATACTTCCTATCTTACAATGCAAGTTACATAATTAGGTCGGTTTACATCTCCAGGCCCTAACTCGCCTCTGGGCCTTGGGCCTTCATAAAGCGCCATCACTCTTACATCTTCATGGGTTTCTAATCTTCATAAAGCTAATCCGGCTACTCCTGGCCAGTTTACGTCTAGTACTAATATCCCCAACAAAGTCTCGTTTTGCGGTACGCCACCCCCCTCCCGATGAACAGGACCCCAGTTTCGACCGTAGCGCTCCAACACAAGTCCGTTTCCTCCGTTTTGCGGTACGCCACACCCCTCCCGATCAACAGGACCACGTTTCGACCGTAGGAGGTCTGTTTCCTCCGTTTTGCGGTACGCCAGACCCCTCCCGATGAACAGGATCCCATTTCCACCGTGGCCTATCGAACACAAGGCCGTTTCCTCTGTTCTGCGGTACGCCAGGCCTTGTTTCCATCGCATGTTCCGTCCAAGACGGTTGGCTCCCGATGAACAGCACGTGTTCCGTTGCCTCCCGATGAACATGACGCACTCCGTTGCCTCCCCATGAACACAAGGACGATGCCGTTTCTCCGTTCTAACCCAGCCACAGCCATGTACACGAGCCCTGGCCGTACATATGCGCGAGTAGGCATTCGAGACTCCGCCCGTCTGTACGTACGTGGTCGTATTTACTTTCTTGCACCCTGGCCGTTGTACGTACGTGTACATGCTACGTGCGCGCCTCTACTACCACACGTGCGTGCCTCTACATCGACCAGTATGTACGTACACATTCGCGACCAGAATGACAACGCTACGTATGCTTCGATCGGGTGGGTCCCGACTATCAGGCACTTCCTTGAGTGCGAAGATGTAGCTGGTGGGTCCCAACAGTCAGGGGGAGAAAACATTATTTTTCAGGGTAAAAAGGATGCATTTGCATGCATGCGTCCATGGGCGTGGTGCGTCCCCATTGTCAGCCTCTCACATAGAGTCATCTTCCGATGACTCTCGGTTGTTGACCACGTTGACCACATCATGCCGAGCGCACCAAGGCCAGTGGATGACGAAGAGGCCCCAGACTGGAATGACCCTGAGATGGGGAAGACGCGGCAGTGGAGTTGCAGATGGAGAGGAGTGGGAAACTTGACTGGTTTGGGTGCGCGGCAGCACTACCGCGGTGCCGCCCATGGGAGATAGGAGCAAGAACAAAGGTTGAAAAAGGAGCACGGCTGTTGGATTAACATCCAGCGGTCTAGCTGCTAGAATCATTTGTTGATTGAAAAAGCCCTGCTTATACGTCCACTTAGTAGGCCCACAAGTCAGCCACCAAATCTGACGGGTCCCAGTTGTCAACGGGAGGAATAATTTTTTCGCATAACAAGGAGGCACTTCCTTCCGTGCGAAGATACAACCGGTGGGTCCCAGCTGTCAGGGGGAGGAAACATTTTTTCAGCTTAATAAGGAGGAACTTTCCTTGCGTGCGACCATGGACCTCGTGGGTTCCAGCCGTCAGGCTCTCCATGTGCAGTCCTCTTCTGATGACTCTCGTTTGTTGACCACGCCGCACCGAGCGCAGAGAGGCGGTGGACGACTGTCGGTGTCAAAACCGGCGGATCTTGGGTAGGGGGTCCCGAGCTGTGCATCTAAGGTTGATGGTAACAGGAGGCAGGGGACACGATGTTTTACCCAGGTTCGGGCCCTCTTGATGGAGGTAATACCCTACGTCCTGCTTGATTGATATTGATGAGTATGAGGATTACAAGAGTTGATCTACCACGAGATCGTAATGGCTAAAACCCTAGAAGTCTAGCATGTATGATTGTGATTGCCTCTACGGACTAAACCCTCCGGTTTATATAGACACCGGAGGGGACTAGGGTTGTACAAAGTCGGTTACAGACAAATGAATCTTCATATCCGAATGCCAGGGTTGCCATCCACGCCAAGGAGAGTCCCATCCGGACACGGGAGAGAGTCTTCTGTATTGTATCTTTATAGCCCATTACTCCGGCCCATGTCACACAGGCCGAACGCCCGAGGACCCCTTAATCCAGGGCTCCCTCAGTAGCCCCTGAACCAGGCTTCAATGACGATGTGTCCGGCGCATAGATTGTCTTCGGCATTGCAAGGCGGGTTCCTCCTCCGAATACTCCAAAACAGCCTTCGAATATAGAAAATGTGTCCGGCTCTGCAAAACGAGTACCGCACACACACGCAGAGAGTATAATATTTTACAAGTCCAATCCACTGACAACTTTTGTAGCGTGACATCATGTCACAGTCCGGTCATTAGTTCGAACAGTTTTTTCTTTAGCCTCCCGCTCCATGTTTCAAGATGCGGTTTTATTGGCATGTCTTGTCAAAGCAGAGATCGTGTCCCCTTATTGTGGGATTCTCATCAATACGGGTGTGGATAATCCAACTGCACTGCCTGCACGACCCATGGGGAATAAGCGAGTTTTAAGGCGAGTGGGGAGGCGCTTGATATTCACTGCCTTTATAAAGGGATAAGGATTCACCTCTTTCACCCACGCCTTCCTTCTCTCTGCCCATCCATTCTCGAGCTCCAGCGCCCAAGCTTCCATCCTTTCCACCTCAAAAAAAGCACTCCAGCCATGTCCGGATCTGGAGCGTGAGGCAAGTGGATGGTTTCCTCCATCAAGGAGAAGGGCATCACCAAGCTCCGGGAGGCCGGGTATTTAGCCAAAGAAATCGCCCACCGGCTTCCAGCAATGGGGCAGCTCATCCCCACCCCAGAGCCCCATGAGAGGGTGGTATTCATCCCCCACTTATTCCGCGGATTGGGATTCCCTCTCCACCCATTCGTCCGCGGACTCATGTTCTACTACAAGCTGGATTTCCACGATCTGGCCCCCAATTCCTTCCTCAACATCTCGGCATTAATTGTCGTGTGTGAGGCCTTCCTCCACATCCCACCCCAATTTGGATTGTGGTTAAAGATCTTCAATGTGAATCCGAAGGTGGTGGGCAGTCAACACTCAGAGTGAGGAGGCGCCATGGTGAGAAAGCTGCCCAATGTCACATGGGCCAAAGGTACCTTCGTGGAGATCGTCAAAGGGTGGCAACAACAGTGGTTCTACGTCACAGAGCCTCGCGAAGCCACCTGGGCCGCAGCTCCTAAATACCAGTCCGGCGCCCTGATGCGGCTCCCCTCCTGGCTAGAGAAGGGCTTGAACTGGTCTTCGTCGAACGAGCTGACAACGCTTTAGACGTGCATCAGGAGCATGGTGGACAAGAACGTCAAGCTTGTCAATGTGATCCAGGTGATGCTTGATCGCCGGATCCTTCCATGCCAAAGCCAGACTTGCCATCTATGGGAGTTTGATCCGGCCAAGCACCAGACCTTGCAGTAGTTCGTCGGCACTACGCACGAAGACATCTGGAAGGTGCTCTTCAAGGCCAACGAGACGTGGCCGGTGACGACCGAGGACCGCGGGCACGACCTGGCCCATCCCGCTAGTGCGGTAGGTTTTCCGTATTTAAAGGTGTATCCTTTACTTGCATATTCAAGGAAGACGTCTAAGCTTCCCCATTCATTTTTTCAGGGCTGGACAAAGAAGGCGGGGCGGATCCAGTGTCCGGCTCCGCTGCCTGAAGACCCATCAATCCCTCTTCTGACGAAGATGCTGGTTCCGGCACCCTACAAAGCACCAGAGAAGAAGGCAAAGAAGAAGGCCAAGGAGACCAGGAGTGGTCTCTACCGTAAGGGCACTTCGGACGTGACGTCCAAATACGCCGAGACCCACTCCTCCCACACCGATGACGAGGAGGAGGAGGAAAGCGATTCTCCCCCGAAGGGGGAGGGAAGAAAAGGGCGGCCTCCACGCATCTGGAGGCAGAGGCGTCCAAGAAGGGGAAGGCCTCCGCCGCAGACAACTTCGCATGAGACATTGATAGCAGCTCCGAGTGGCGCCCTAGGGATAAGCCCCTGGCCGAATCGTAAGTACTCGAAGAGGCACACAAATATCCAGCTCCTTTACTTCATGATTTTAACATGTTGAATTATGCGTTGCAGTCCGGCTCGTTCCGACCTCCAGCGATCCTCGTCTTCGGGGAATTCGCTGGATCCAAAGGTAATGGACAGCGGGTCCCTTCCGGCGGCCTCTTCTCCAAAGGCCATGGATGACACCGAGGTGCTGTCCCGAAGGACCTGCCCAGGCCAGGTAGAGACGCAGGAGGCCGCCAGGGTGGTGCCAGAGGGTGAACCCTCGACCGCCAGACACATGGGGGAGCAAATCCCCATGGAGACTGGCGATGGGGGTTGTATCCAATCCAGCCCCCAGCCGAATACGATCCCGGAGACCTATAAGGCTCAGGAATCCGGCAAGCAGCCTCCTTCGAAAGAAGGAGGTGCACCAATTCCACCGGTGACCTCTGTCCATCCAGAGACACCAGATACTCTACTGGAAGCGCTGCAAAGCGCTTCCATTGTAGAGGAACACCGTATCCTTATGGGTACGGTGATTGAGAGGGTTTAGTCCGTTAACAGTGTACTGAATGAAGCCTGCACCAGCCTCCTAATAGGCTTTGAGGTAAGCGATGCAATTGTATAAAAAGAATGTCATAGTATAGACAGTAGCCCCTGAGACTTTGTCCGGTGTTCGGAAGGAAAAGCCGGATAGAGGATCAAGTAATTTTCGCAGGAGACTAACCAAATATGTCTTATGTGAATAAGCAGGCGTCATTGTTGGCTGCGACCTCTCATACTGCCGAAGTCTCCGGACTGAAGCAGAGTCTGGAGCAGGCCGAGGAAGAGCTCGGCCATGTAAAAAAGCAACTAGAAGACAAGCAAGGTATTCAATGACCTTGTGTAGATCCAGGCAGGATGAATGATTTGTGCTGACCATAGTGCCATGATATTTGTTAGGAGCGGTGATCGAGGTGGAGATCCTCAAGAAGGCGCTGGTCGAGGCCAAGGAGAGAGCAGCAAAGGAACAAGCCGCCCGCGAAAAGCTTGAGGCCAGGGTCGGTGAGGTCTAGCAGGAGCTCCAGGATGCCGTGAAGAAAGATGACTCCTTGGAGCGCAACGTTGCGGATCAAGAGTCTGAACTCGCCAAGGCCAGCCAAAGGGCACAAGATGCCCGGATTGAAGCCCAGGGCGCCCTCTAGGAAATCCAAGAGGCCAGAAAAATCGCGGCAGGTAAGGCCTTCATTATGCAAAGCAAATATGTGAAGAAGAGGTATCTCTTACTAACCCAGATTTGGAGTTCTCCAGGAGCATTTGCGGATTTACAGCGCAGTGTTGCCGGCGCTCCGGAGTTCTTCCGAGCCGAAGAGGGGAGCTCGACGGAGAAGTTGTTCTGGTCGCAATACCTTGCGCCAGAACATCCGGTGCCCTTTAGCGATTAGCTAAAATAGCTGGTTGAACTGCATAGGGTGGCCAAACTAGCCATGAAGGATTTAATAATCCGGCTATGGCCTGTCGAAGTCATACCCAGCAGCTACTTCGGGCTCGTGAAGCGGCTGGTTAATGCCTGCCCCCGGCTTGACGTCATCAAGTGGTCATTCTGTATCGAGGGTGCGCGGATGGCCTTCGCCCATGTCAAGGTACAGTGGGCGAAGATGGACGCCGTTAAGCTCGCGACTAAGGGACCGCCTACTGGCAACTAGCACCACACGCCGGAGCAATATTTTGGTGATGTCCTCAAGGGATCCCGCATTGTAGAGGGCCAGTGTTCAAAAGACATTATCTTCGAATGAATACATTCATCTTATATTGTCTTGTATGATGAAACAAAGCCGTTATGTAATATAATGCTTGTTTATTATTTAAATTTTTTCCTCCTGTGCAGTCATTTTTATTAAATCTGAGAGTTGGCCAGTCTTCGGCTTCAGCCCCCACGTAGGTAGTACGGGGATATTCTGGATGGAATCTAAACACTCTTGATCCAAGAATTTGGTCCTTGAAGGAGGTGTTTAGCGCAACGAACCAGGCAATCGGACTATGTGGCTTTATCACCCTCACTTAGCCATAGGAGTTTAACAATAGAAATGTAGGTGCAACCCATAGTATTCGTTAGTCCGGACTAGGGTGTTGTAGACATCTGATCGGGTGAAGGCCGATCCATCGCATAATGCGGAAAAATCGCAAGAGATTTTATCCTCCGAAGAGCTGACCGGCTCACGCCGCATCATGACAGTCCAGTGTCAAAACTTGCCCCACCCCATTTGATCCAATCCCGGCCGCCACGAGTTCAGGCCTCCTCAACAGCATCATGAGAGAGCTCCTAATCCCAATTCCGGTATCAGCCCCGAGACTATGGATCCCATCACGGGTATAACCTCACACTCCGAGGTTTCAACTTGGTCTTCTCTGCCCGTATAAATCTCCTCATGATGGCATCTCTACATTTTCCATGTCAGTAATATTAGAATTTTCTATACTATCGCCTTAGGTTTTCCATCCGAATAGCACAATCCGGTCCCACCCGAGTTTGCCCTTGACCAACTCTCTGTTTTCTTATGTACCACACTCACCCACTTCGTGTGTGCTTCACAATCCGCGGTAAGATTTCTTGTGTTTCTAACTGATTCCCGAGTCACCACCCGTATCAGTCTCGAAATCGGTTAGCTCTCTAAATCTCCATAGCAACACATAACCATAGGTCTTCCCACCCCAGCCCGTAAATCCACAAGAGGGATAGCCTTCCTAGTCATTACAAATCGTAGCGATTCTTTCAGAGCCTCAATTCTCCTAGCTTCTCTCAGCGTGCTTCAACAGCTTTGCTAAGCTATTCACTATGAACTGATCTCATCCGATATGTAGCGCTAGAAGAATCCTCTTTCTCAATTCCCCGAGAGTCCCCACACTGGGTCTTGGAAGCTTAAGAGTACATAGATTGTTGCCAACGGTAGTAGATTGTGACTTGTGCGTTAGGCTATATATACCCCCTCCCAACCTGCTTTCTCGTCATTCTCTACAAGTACCAGGTCAGAAAGCCAATCCATCAGCATGTGCGTCCATACAACGGGTCGAAAAGGAGCGATTCAGTTTTTCTAAGAGAGGAACCCACCTAAACTCAATGTGTTTGAAGACCAAGATATTCCATTCCAACCATATGAACTTTGACTCTTGCTCTTACTCCCAGAGTGCGTGTCCATTCATTCTTACAGACCGAGAAATTTTGAATAAGATCAGAAGAGAAGAAGAGGTAAAAAGATCTTTTTGAAAGGAAAGTTGTAGAGAAAATAATCTTTCTGTGTTCGATGGTCTTTCGCCACCCTAAATCTCTCCAAAACCCAAATTGTACTGAGAGGCGGTGAAGCGGTTTATAATTCGCGGTAGCAAGTCAACCCTCTTATCTGTTTGATGTAGCGACCTCACGTCAATGGAGACGATTTCCTATGTCAATCCGAAACCCACACCCCAATCTTGATTCTCTGACCCTATCTTCTAGTATGTGCGGGGCGGTTGTCTACTCAGATGTGGTTTCTAAGGTCCCTCATGGGATCAAGCCTTTCCTCCCCGCTCTCGAAGATCTGACACTCCATCTACCGACGAGCTTTTAGAACCCCAAGAAAGTATCGTCGAACGGAGATCCTACTAGATAGAACAGCTGGTATCGTAAATCTTCACACTGCACAGTCTCAGAATATAACTAACACCCACTGAGTTAAACGCCACTAGTACATTACCTCATTACCTTGCAGTGCGCCCAATATAGGCATGACCCCCAATGGTGCAAGACTAAAACCCAAGGGTGTGTCTTTCCTGTCTTGGGTTTCCCATCAACACACCTAACGGACGCCCAACATAACAGTATGGATTTGGAGCCTCAACTGCCCACAGAGTGTGCGGATCTTCGCGACCCCTTCCGCCTGTTACCCCTTCATCTAGCTGTATCTCGTAATCGTCTCAAACGAGTCCCAACACCTGCTGGATCAGTACTAAAGTACAGCGCGTTGACAACAGCCACGATTCCAAACAGGACCCTTATCCCAAATCTCCGTAGATTACCACATATTGTGAATGTTTTTACCAACTCTCGGACAATCAACCACTATTCCCTATCTACCTTCTTGCCCATATTGAGCGAATGATTTATGCAAATCTTAACTGACTCCATCACTCTCAGCACTTGTATGCATTAACTTCATTTCCAGTGCGCTTGGGCCTGTGTGAAATATATAATTGTTGAAGACTGCTTTTCTTTGAAGATTTGATACCAGTTAATATATCTTCACCCGTTCTACTTGAAGAAAAATCTAAAAAACTATGCTTATTACCTGTCATTCGTTACAAGAGAGCTATTCAGAGACCCATCAGAATTAATTTATCACCTCTCACTCTTATCAGGTTCTCGTTGCCTTTTGCATATGTCTAGGTATACCACGTTGAGAATGAGCCGTTGACTAGCCATTCTTTCAATGGCCCTAACTTAAATTCATATTGATACATAACTATTCACCTTTTGGTAAAAGAACGCGCAAAGCCAATATCTTTAGTCAACTATTGAGGGGGAAAGTCCTTAAGACACGTTAGAGAGCTACTAGATTGAGTAAACTTTCTCAGCACAGGAGAGATTCCTGATCTATTTATGCAAGATGGTGACTGAAAATGAAGAGAGTTCTATACCTTTAGTATGTTCCACACATTGAATATCATATACGCAGCAAGTACCCGGATGATCACAACTGACTTAGACCTCTCATGTAGTGTCTACCTCATGAGGTTTGTAGTTCCTTTATAACCTCCTAGTCCACCGGTAGACCTTTATTCCTGCTTGACCCACAGATCTCCTGCCATCCATCTCCACAAGAGCTTACGAGATCGCAATGTCCATCCCGCTTTTAAATCACGGTTTCATCGGACGAAATTGTGACATGGTGTCTACTGGAGAAAAGACTTGCACTCGCGTGCTTGCCATTGCTCTTTTGATTGTTGACTCGGAACTCACAACTCATATGGGGGAAGGTCTTATTCTCCTTGATGCACAGAATGACTGCTTGCCCTATAGCCCTACCTTTCCTTGAGCCCACATACGATGTTGGGCATGATAAGATTCCTCCCATAGGAGTTTATTACCCTACACCGTAGTTCAAGAATCCCCAATGAACACACACCTAACTAAATCTAGTCCACCTCTCTGTAAGAAAGCTTACTAAACGCTCCTCACATGTTACGTACCCATCAACTAATCTGGAGCGACTGTATGGAATCCCCAGCCCATATTTAGCAAAATACATCTAACCAAGCAAGCCCATTGGTACATTACCTCCATTGAAAGATCTAGACCCACTGTGTATAGTCTTAGCTATGACCCAAGCCTATGAATCCTATGAATTGGAAGGTTCCCCTTTTCTTAGTCAGCAACTTTGATGCCCTATCACCAAAAGGCCGGGTCGTTGCAACTAGGAAATAAACATAGCAGAGTGCCAGAGAGTCACTATGGATCTGATATGACTAGACTTCTATACAGGATTCTCGAGCCTCGAGTCCTTATCGCACCACAACCATTTCGGTTGTTCTTGAAATGAAAAGTTTGCCACCTTAGATTAAACCAATTACTTTAGCAAGGCATTACATTAGTGCCTGCGGATAACAAGGATCATGGCAATTCTTCTCATAGTGCCGGTGTTCCATGGAATCAGCTTGTACACCCAATCCCGAACTCACATCGTACCGGACTAGCAAGCACTAGGATTAACATTGTCTATCATGAGCCTGGCTATTGAAAAACAAAACCCGGACATAGCAAGTCCCACTCCCCTAAAGCCCTATGATCACGGTTTTTTGTATAATGTGAAATCAACCTCACTATAGGTAGGTAAAATGAGTGGGTGTTCTAACCCTTCATCTACTCCCAGTGCCCACTCAAACTGTTGATCTTGTGCCTATTCAGATTTCACGCATCGATAGCACCACTCAAAACCCAATGTGTTGTAGGGATATTGCTTGGTTGAACATGCCATACTTTGGGCAATAACCAAAACTTGTGTCACCCTTTCGCTCTCAATGTGGAAGAACTTGCTGACTCTTGGTATGCGAATATGTTCCATGATATATCCGAAAGTTGTAGATACTGACTCAATGCCGTTTGCAGAATTGTTAGACTATGAGAAGGATAACTCAGATCCTAATATGCTCGCACTACCCAACTCGTGGAGTAGTAATTTACTGTACAGTCACGTCACAACTATCCTCTCCGGATGGGTTATTGCACTACAAAAAAGGCGGCATCAAATCTAATAACGCCCTAAAACCCGTCGAACAACTAAAATTGCAAAAGCGTTTAAAACAACAGGCATTGTTGTGGACCAAATTAGAAGGTTAGGTCATGTGGACACATGAGCCCCAAAAATTCATCTTGACTACAGCTTAATTAACAAAACGGTCGATGCATCCAACAGGTAATTCCCTTGAGTGAAAGAACTTCGTGATAATACTAATCAAAACAAGGAATAGGAGATATGTGCCAGACCGGTGAACCAGATAGTTCAACCTGTCAGAACTAACAACGCGGACTAACTGACAACAAAATGTGGAAGAAGAAGAAATCATCCCCGCCCGTAGACAAGAACAATCAATGACACAGTAGAACAAGGACCCAGCTACCCAGAGCGCCCAAACTTCAGTAGCTGGAGAATCCTCCCAACTTCACAACTCGTTATTCGGAGGCAAGTTGAACTAGGTCAAAAGTGGTCTCCCCAAATGCCTAGATACCCACAAAAAAGTCCCCTCCAACTGTGTTCAAGTTGATTAGATGAACGGCGGGTTTTGATAACTATCAGTTCTCTGAGCTTCCAGCGCGCAGTCCATAGTCCTGTCAACAATAACCTTTTACTCCCATACATGAAATTCCTGATAACCTACGAGCTGAAGAAGAAAACTTAGAAGAATGAGCGCGATCTGAGATCTCGAGTGGGGTGTTCCCTTGTCTTTGTCAGCTGAGATATAAATCGAGACGAGAAAGATAAACTAGAAGAAAGATACCGCAAGATCCGCTGAGGAGGAGGAATAAATCCGACGAGAAGAAAAAGAAGAACAGGTTTATACGAACAGGCGTCGTTAACCGGGAAATAATCGGTGATCACGTTCGTTGAGACGAACGGTCCGAAAGAAGAACGAAAACCAATCTAGGGTTTTCGGAAAAGAGATCGAAACGAAAAACCGATCTAGAACACCGGAACGGTTTAGCGAAAAATCGGAAAGAAAACGAATCGGTAGAGAAGAAAAGAATCGGAACGGTTTATAAGAAAAACCGAACCGAGGGAAAGAAGAGACGCGGCGCGGTACCTCCGGCGAACGGCGGCGACGGCGGCGTTGGGCGGCGGCGGCGGTGCACAAGGCGGCGGCGGTGACGCAGGGCGGCGGCGGCGCGGCAAGGTGGCGGCGGTGGCGGTGACGCAGGGCGGCGGCGGCGCGGCAAGGTGGGGCGGTGGCGGTGACGCAGGGCGGCGGCGGCGCGGCAAGGTGCGGCGGTGGCGGTGACGCAGGGCGGCGGCGATGCGGCAAGGTGCGGCGCAGGGCGAGAGGCGCGGGGTGAGGCGCGGCTTGGGGAGGAGAGGGGCTTGGGTTTTGGTGTGAGGAGAGGGGGGTGTTGGGTATTTATATTGGGGAGGGGTGAGGAGACTTGGGGTAGGGGACAAGAAATAAGAATAAGAGTAGGAAAGATCTAGAAAAATAAACGAAAGTAGGACAAAAGTCCTACTAGGATTTCTTAAAAGAAAGAGGCGGCGGCTCCCTGGCGCCTGGCGCCTGCGCACGGGGAGGCTGGGGCGCTAGCGATGGCCTTGGCCTCGGCCGGCTGATGGCCCAAGGCGCTGCAGTTTTTTTTTAACAGATCCGCACTTGGAAAAACACAGAAAAACAAAATTTATCGGATTCCAAAAATAATAAAGTAAAATTTCCCCGACTCCTAAAAATGAGCCGAACAAAATGAACTTTTCTCCGGGCCTAAAATGCAATTTTTTAAAAACGCGCATTTTTCCCTATCCAAAGAAAAACAAACACACACCGGAAAACGAAATTTGATCTATTTATTAAATCTTCATTTTCCCTATATTTTGGGAAAGTCATATTATTCCCTCTCTTATATTTTTGACGTCGAAAAAATAATTGAAGATGAAATAAATAAATCAAATGACCCTCTTTTCAAATTCGAGAAAACTCTCAATAACGAAATCTCCAACTCTCTCCGAAGGTCCTTGAGTTGCGTGAAATTTCTAGGATCGACCAAAATGCAAGAAAATAGGATATGCATGATGATCTAATGTATTCCAATTTGAAAAATAAATTCAAAAGAACTTTGAATTTAATTCTTTGAAACTCCCAACTCATATTTCATAATTTGAAGAAGTCATTTTATCTTCTCTCGTGAAAATCATTGAGTTGCTTAAAGTTTCTGAATTGGAAATATTTTCAAATGAAATTCAAATATTTTCAACATCCCGTGTCATTTAAATAAATGGAAGAAGTCATGTCATCTTCTCTCCGGGGTTTTGTGTTGTAAAGAATTTGAATTTACGAAGATCAGAAAACCAATATGAAAGTTTGGGAAAGTCCTTTTATTCCCTCTCATTTAACTTTCAAAAAGAATTCGAATTTCACTCAATTCACGCAATCAATCAAACAATCAATCAATCTATCTATCGTATGTGTTCATAACATTCCAAAATTTAGAATTTTGGGATGTTACAACTAAGTGCCTACTCCGGAGGAGGGACTCCTCCTCTTGGAGCGCCCTGCTAGGGTCGGCTGGCCTCCCCCTTGCTCCTTTATATACGGGGGTAGGGGCACCCCAAGACACAAGTTGATCAATTGATCTTTTAGCCGTGTGCAGTGCTCCCCTCCACCTCGGTCATATCGTAGCGGTGCTTAGGCGAAGCCCTGCATCATAGCATCGTCATCATCGTCATCACGTCGTCGTGCTGACATAACTCTCCCTCGAAGCTCTGATAGATCCGAGTTCGTGGGACGTCACCGAGTTGAACGTGTGCTGAACTCGGAGGTGCCGTACGTTCGGTACTTGGATTGGTCGGATTGTGAAGACGTACGACTACATCAACCGCGTTCTCATAATGATTCCGCTTAAGGTCTACGAGGGTACGTGGACGACACTCTCCCTCTCGTTGCTATGCATCACCATGATCTTGCGTGTGCATAGGAAATTTTTTGAAATTACTGCGTTCCCCAACAGTGGTATCAGAGCCAGGTTTATGCGTTGATGTTATATGCACGACTAGAACACAAAGGAGTTGTGCGCGTGGGTATATACATATTGCTTGCCGTCACTAGTTGATTCTTGATACAGCGGCATTGTTGGATGAAGCAGCCCAGTCCGACATTACGTGTACGCTTACGCGAGACTGGTTCTACCGACGTGCTTCGCACACAGGTGGCTAGTGGGTGTCTGTTTCTCCAGCTTTAGTTGAATCGGATTCAATGAACAAGGTTCTTTCTGAAGATCAAAAAGCAATCACTATACCGTGTTGTGGTTTTTGATGCGTAGGTAAGAATGGTTCTTGATCAGCCCATAGCAGGCACGTAAAACTTGCAACAACAAAGTAGAGGACGTCTAACTTGTTTTTGCAGGGCATGTTTTGATGTGATATGGTCAAGACATGATGCTAAATTTTATTGTATGATATGATCATGTTTTGTAACATAGTTATCGGCAACTGGCAAGAGCCATATGGTTGCCGCTTTATTGTATGAAATGCAATCGCCATGTAATTGCTTTCCTTTATCACTAAGAGGTAGCGATAGTCGTGCAGGCAATAGTTGGCGTGACGACAATGATGCTTCGATGGAGATCAAGGTGTCAAGCCGGTGATGATGGTGATCATAACGGTGCTTTGGAGATGGAGATCACAGGCACAAGATGCTAATGGCCATATCATATCACTTATACTGATTGCATGTGATGTTTATCTTTTATGCATCTTATTTTGCTTAGATCGACGGTAGCATTATAAGATGATCTCTCACTAAATTTCAAGGTATAAGTGTTCTCCCTGAGTATGCACCGTTGCGAAAGTTCGTCGTGCCGAGACACCACGTGATGGTCGGGTGTGATAGCTCTACGTTCACATACAACGGGTGCAAGCCAGTTTTGCACACGCAGAATACTCGTGTTAAACTTGATGAGCCTAGCATATGCAGATATGGCCTCGGAACATTGAGACCGAAAGGTCGAGCGTGAATCATATAGTAGATATGATCAACATAGTGATGTTCACCATTGAAAACTACTCCATCTCACGTGATAATCGGACATGGTTTAGTTGATATGGATCACGTGATCACTTAGATGATTAGAGGGGTGTATGTCAAAGTGGGAGTTCTTAAGTAATATGATTAATTGAACTTTAATTTATCATGAACTTAGTACCTGATAGTATTTTGCATGTCTATGTTGTAGATAGATGGCCCGTGTTGTTGTTCTGTTGAATTTTAATGTGTTCCTTGAGAAAGCAAAGTTGAAAGATGATGGTAGCAATTACATGGACTGGGTCCGTAACTTGAGGATTATCCTCATTGCTGCACTAAAGAATTATGTCGTGGAAGCACCGCTAGGTGCCAAACCTGCTGCAGGAGCAACGCCAGATGTTATGAACGTCTGGCAGAGCAAAGCTGATGACTACTCGATAGTTCAGTGTGCCATGCTTTACAGCTTAGAACCGGGACTTCAACGATGTTTTGAACGTCATGGAGCATATGAGATGTTCTAGGAGTTGAAGTTAATATTTCAAGCAAATGCCCGGATTGAGAGAATTGAAGTCTCCAATAAGTTCTACAGTTGCAAGATGGAGGAGAATAGTTCTATCAGTGAACATATACTCAGAATGTCTGGGTACCACAACCACTTGAATCAACTGGGAGTTAATCTTCCTGATGATAGTGTCATTGACAGAGTTCTTCAATCACTGCCACCAAGCTACAAGAGCTTTGTGATGAACCATAATATGCAAGGATGGATAAGAAGATTCCCGAGCTCTTCGCAATGCTAAAGGCTGCGGAGGTAGAAATCAAGAAGGAGCATCAAGTGTTGATGGTCAACAAGACCACCAGTTTCAAGAAAAAGGGTAAAGGGAAGAAGGGGAACTTCAAGAAGAACAACAAGCCAGTTGCTGCTCAAGTGAAGAAACCCAAGTCCGGACATAAGCCTGAAACTAAGTGCTTCTACTGTAAAGGGACTGGTCACTGGAAGCGGAACTGCCCTAAGTATTTGGTGGATAAGAAGGATGGCAAGGTGAACAAAGGTATATGTGATATACATGTTATTGATGTGTACCTTACTAATGCTCGCTGTAGCACCTGTGTATTTGATACTGGTTCAGTTGCTAATATTTGCAACTCGAAAAAGGGGCTACGGATTAAGTGAAGATTGGCTAAGGACGAGGTGACGATGCGCGTGGGAAATGGTTCCAAAGTCGATGTGATCGCAGTCGGCTTGCTACT
>NW_024116189.1:0-5571 GCF_003073215.2 Triticum urartu | reverse complement strand
ACGCCCCCCACCCCCCCCCCCCCCCCCCCCCTCTGGAACGGGCCATAGCTTTGGTTTCTGAATTCCAAGTTGAATGAACATTGTACATTGTAAATTAAGGCTCTCAGTTTGCGGTTGCTGAACTTTTATATATAATCTGCTGTGAGTAGTAGCCATGAAATCACAAAAAGTTGGTTAAACATAGGGTATGACCTTAAAGTTTTACTCTGCAGCCTTGTTATATACGAATGCAGTTTTTTTTTTGTCTTCTAAGATTGTTCTTGTCAGATGTTTGACTCAAGAGTTTCTGCATTTGGGCCTCTAGGCTAGTAACACGCATATGCTCATGTCCATTAAACTAAGGTGAGTCTGGCCCCTTTTTGTAAATGAGAATAAAAAAATTTAAACCTGAACAGCAAGATGGGACTTTCAGTATCTAAGCACTTAAGCAGTGACTTACTGGAAATTATTTCCTGGATGGCGAATGATTGTTTGTTTCACATCTGTCATTCAATTGGGTCAGTCACAGACTCACTGCTAACGTCATTAACTGATCTCTTACGATAACTGATTTACTTTGTATAATTTATCGTGGTTTCTGTGTATCTAAGAGGCTTTCTTGTATGTTTCAGATACAGCAACTTCTAGGTGTTCGACATTCACGATACAACAAGTTGGCTACACTGAAACCCACTGAAGCGCAGAGATTTTTGTTGCCTGTTTCTGAATGTGAATTTAGCATTACATCTGCAATAGAGGACCTGAGTTCTATGTCTGCTTGCCCACGGGGGCATCGCCCATTAAGGGCTACTGGCGCTGCTATTTCCACAGCTGTTGCTCTTCTGGAAAGTTGCTGCTCACCTTACACTGGTGGCCGAATCATGGTTTTTACATCTGGTCCCACGACAGTGGGTCCAGGACTTGTGGTGGAAACCGATCTCGGGAAGGCAATTCGTTCGCATCGTGACATTTTCAATGGCAATGTGCCTCTTGTTGAAAAAGCCCAGGATTTCTATAAGAAGGTTGCCAAGAGATTGACAGACAGTGCATTAGTTCTTGATCTTTTGGCTTGCTCTCTTGATCAGATTGGAGCTGCAGAGCTTAGGTATCCAGTTGAAGTGTCTGGGGGCTTAATGGTGCTTACAGAGTCATTTGAGTCTGAACAGTTCAAAAGCTGTTTAAGGCAAACCTTCAAGCGTGAGGGTACTGATTACCTTAACATGAACTTTAATGCAACGATTGAGGTAGTGACATCAAAGGAGGTCAAGATTTGTGGTGCCCTTGGTCCTTGCATCTCCCTTCACAGACAAAACAGCTCGGTTAGTCATAAAGAAATTGGTGAGGGTGGGACAAATTATTGGAGAATGAGTACATTGAACAGCAAAACCTGTATTGCTTTCTTCTTCCGAGCTGATTGTAGCCGTGATACCGATCCCCCAACTGTCTTCTTTATTCAGTTCATGACAAGATACCGGCATGGTGATGGTAGCAATCGCCTAAGGGTAACGACTGTTGCGAGAAGATGGGCTGGACCTCGATCTCCAGAAATTGCTGCAGGGTTTGATCAGGAAGCTGCTGCAGCAGTTATGGCCAGGCTTGCTGTTCACAGAGCAGAGACATACCATGTTAGAGATGTAATACGATGGCTTGACAAGATGCTTATTCGCTTCACTGCTAAGTTCGGAAACTATGTCCCTGAAGATCCATCTACATTTCGCTTGTCCACTAATTTCTCCCTGTATCCGCAGTTCATGTACTACCTGCGAAGGTCACAGTTCATTGATGTTGGCAACAGCTCTCCTGATGAAACTGCTTTCTTCCGGTTGATGTTGAATAGGGAGGGAGTTGTGGGATCCCTGATCATGATCCAGCCAACTTTATTCCAGTACTCATTTGATGGACCACCTATCCCTGTGCTGCTAGATGTCAGCTCCATCTCTCCTGATGTCATTTTGCTATTTGATTCGTACTTCTATATAGTGATTCATTATGGCTCGAAGATTGCTCAGTGGAGGAAACTTGGCTATCATAAAGACCCAAATCATGAGAACTTACGGAAGCTGCTTGAAGCACCAGAAGTTGATGCAGAGGCACTATTGGCAGACCGTTTTCCAGTGCCAAAACTCATAAAATGTGATCAGCATGGGAGCCAGGCCAGGTTTTTACTAGCCCGATTGAATCCATCTGTGACACAGAAATCACAGCTTTCTGAAGGATCTGAAGTCATATTCACCGACGATGTTTGTCTGCAAGTTTTTATTGAACACTTGCAGGAGTTGGCTGTTCAGGGTTAGCGACGCATGGACCTGCCCATGGTTCCGCTATCTCAGTTGGGCCCATCTCAGATCCTGAAGATACGGCTTTCTGATAGATGGAATGTCATATTCACGGGTGGTGTTTACTTGCAAGTTTTATTGAACGCTTGCAGTAACTGGCTGTACAGGATGAACGAGTCCATGTGGAATTAGTTACATGTTATTTGTGGCCGTATGTTATCTTGAAAATATTGCCAGAGCTCTACTGCCTGGAGGAATGAGATCTCCTTGATTTGTACATTTGCTCCAGCTCCAGTTTGATGTAAGCCAGTTACCTTTTAATTTTTGTATAGACTGATGTTATTAATCTTTACCCCCCATGAGCGTTGAGATGCCTCTGGTTACATTTGATATGCAGTAAATCACTCTACCATTCTTGTTTTAGTTATGCGGTAGGATAGTGACCATATTTTAAGGAATTAATGTCTAGATGCTACTCCCTCCGATCCAAAATAAGCGTCACAGTTTTGAACTAAGGTTAGTTCAACCTTGGTTCAAAACTGCGACACTTATTATGGATTGGAGGGAGTATTTTATAGGCATCCGCATAATACATCCTTTCAGCAGTTCATTTCTATTACGCAAACAGTGACATGTAGATGCCTCTGATCGTCTTCACACAACATCTGCATATTCCTTTTGAGGATGTGATTGCACAGCTGTGTGATTCCAATTGTATGTGACATCTTGCAGACCAACCATGATACATGCATCCTATATAAACATTTCCCTGCCATAAATGCATGATGAATAGACTATGTTTGATTAGCTTATGCAATGTACTTAGCCCTGTTATCACCACAACCCTGGCAGAGCAAGGAAGCTTCTTGCTATGATCGTACCCATCATTCCTCAAGACCCAACCTTCTCAATAACTCAATGACAGATAGGCTAAGTTATAGTAATGGATTTCCCATCACCAAGCACATGGCTTGTTCCCCTCCACTTGACCACGCACAGATTACAAAAATAGTGTGCTTATAATTAACAAACAGGTTAACTTACAAGATACCATAATAATAATAGTCTCATTGATGCCCTTTACTTAACAATCACACATACTTAATTGACAACAGTAGAATAAAATCACCAAGTAGATTCTGGGACACATGGTAGGGAACATCACATAACACCAATCCAGCTACACACAGATAGATTATTGCTTCTGGTCCACCAACAAATTAAACATGGCAACTCTCCCTTCTTTTAATCCAGCTAATAATTGAAAACATTATATATCTAAGAAACCATAGCACACTGCAAGAACACCATCCTTGTGGCATCATAGTCTTCCTCTTACTGCCCCATCTTTAGCTCTTGTTCTTGTACTTGTCCTTGGCCCTTGGTGCTGAAACAAAAAAGTCCCATGGGGGTTAGAATTAAGATATAACTCTTGAATTTCTAAGAGAATTTTGGCTGAAGAAACTGACCAAGACCGATGGCTTCGGACCCCTTCATGATCCTCAAGCGTTTGCATGAAGCAACAAACATCCTGCAGGGTAATTTATCATCAGCCGACGAAAGAAACTGGAGCGTGGACCTCGCTTAATTGCATTCTAAGCACGGGGTCGTAAATACGGGAGTAGATAAGGGGGCGCAGGAGTGAAGTAGCATACTCCCATGGGACGTCTCCAACAAGCATCCAGTCTCCATCCTTGTCTTCGTAAGTAGTAACAACATCTGAACCGTTCACTGCCTCAACCATCTTCCCCTCATTCCCTGGAAAAAAATAGTTGATGATTGTGGCACTCGTTGATTCAAACTAAGCTCCCTCCATACCAGTCGAGGCAAAATCATTAACATGAGTTGATAATATGCTCTTGCAGGTTCTGATGCCGACGGTGACGGATCTTACCAGTTGCGGTGAAGGTGCTGAACATCTTCTGCAGAGCAATGGAGAGGTCCTTGTAGGTGTTGTACATCTTGAGATCCACCTTGCGCAGGTAGGGCGCGCCGTCCATGCTCACCTTGACAAAGTGGGAGCCGTTGGCACCAGCAGCAGCGGCAGCAGCAGGCTGCTGCTTCTCGGTCTCCTCCTCCTTCTTGATCTTCACCGACTGGACGGTCATGGCGTTCCTGCGGTACGACCGGACTGGTGGCCAACCCACGGCCTGTGCCCTGGTCGACGCATAACAAGCGAAATTAGCCACAAATTTTACATTTACCACTTGCAAATCAGTTCGTAACATAATCTAGTTCCAAGTCCAACCCACTGGTGCTGTAAAAACAAATAAGATTCTCCATTGCAATTGTAGCTGGAGGTTCCATCCATCTCGATCACGCACGTTACTATATTCCTTCCGGCAGCCAGCTCCGTTTAACTAATCTATGTACGCCTGTGGCAACTTTATGGTAGTAAGTAGTACCACTATCATTATGGTGTATAATGAAAACGGCACCAACTTTAGCCAAACGCCACATGAATCATGGCCAGCATGATTATCCACAGCCTCAATCATCTATCTTCTACAGATTAAACATGTCTTCGTTTCCAGAACGGAGAATGAAGCTGCTAATAACGCTTCCTTTTTGCAGTGGAATCTGCCAAGAAATGGAAAGTGTATGCAACATCATTTTCTTGCCCTCTCTGACATGTACCGGCTGCCGCACAAAGCAGGCATCAAGTGCGCATATGTTATGGTTCGGAAAGGCGTTAATAATTCGCGTCGGCGCTTTGGAGGCGACAAACAACACACAGCGGATGGTGTCGCCTTGCGCGCTTTCTGCCATGGGATCTCCTTTGTGGATATTTTGCCCTACTTAAAGCGTTTGCCCATTTGCATGTCATGTTTTATTCAACATCCTGTAAGTATATAACGAATCCAAACTCGAGAAAACTAGTTTATAATGGGGAAAAAGATTAAAGGCCTGCACATGCTCGAGCTCTACATATGTCTAACTATGTCTATATTTGTGGATCTTTAGCTAAACAACCAGAATGAAAAGAAGAAGGAAAGGAGATAATTAATCAGGTTCCATGCATAGAATCTATACTAGAGAAAACTTACACATGTTCAAACTCTACATATGTCTAATTATGTCTGCACTTAGTATGGATCTTTTGCTAAACAACCAGAATGGAAAGAAAAGGAAAGGAGATAATCAGGTTCCATTCGTAGAAGCTAGAAAAATCAAATTAACAAAACCAACAACCTACCATAATAAGTTGAAAATGATTATGCGTGATAAAGGAAGCATATGCAGGCATACTTGGGAGCAGGTGGCTTCTCGGGGTCGGCGGCCGCGGCCTCAGCGGGCCTCTTGGCCTTGTCGGCGG
>NW_024116188.1:0-6107 GCF_003073215.2 Triticum urartu | reverse complement strand
GGCTTCCCAACCCAACAAACCAACAATGAAGGAGGATGGCGAAGATGAGATGGCGGGATGGTGGGAGAAGGCTGCGAAGAAGCTTAGAGAGGAGGATGCAGCCAAGCTAAAGAAGAAGAAGGAAGAGGAGCTTGAGGAGAAGAGGAAGGCAAAAGAGAGAGCGTCAAATGCGATGCGCGCTAGGGAGCAAGCATTGGTGAGGAAATGTGAGGAGGCACAGAAGAAGCGTCAAAAGGATTTTGAAGAAGGAACCATGAAGCTTTGGGCAATTGCAGCTGAAAAAAAGAGAGAGGAAGGATAAGATATTCATGGAGAGGGTGGTTAAGGAGGCCCACCTCATAAGGAAAAGGGAGGAGGAAGAGGAAGAAGAGAGTAAGAAGAAGAAGGGAAAGGGGCCTTGCTCTACGCAATAGAGCTATGTCATCTTCAACTTGCTTGTGGACGATAATCGTGTTATCCTCTAAACTATGCTCTTCGATTTGGTTGTGAACTACTATGTGTCATGAACTACTATCTCTCCTCTTCGATTTGGTTGTGAACTACTATGTGTCATGAACTACTACCTGTCCTCCTCGATTTGGTTGTGATCTACTATGTGTTGTGAAGTACTATGTATTATGAACTAGTATGTGTCGTGAAGTACTTTGTGCATATGTTGTGTCCACAGTTCTTTGCTTGCTATGTGTCGTGAACTACTATCTCTCCTCATCGGAATATGTGTGCATGTGCCAAAAAATTTGCTAAGTACAAGTGCAACGCCTAGCTCCGGGGCGTTGCACTGTACAGTGTGGCGCCTCGAAGCTAGGCGTTGCAGCGGCTGTAGGTTGCAAACACTTTGTTTGCTCTCTGCTTAGCTCAGCCCAAGAGTGCAACGCCTCAGTGCTAGGCATCACACTGTATAGTGCACGGCAACTAGGACTTACAAGAGGCCGTGGTGGTGGTAGTCTAGGCCGTGGTGGTGGTAGAGCTCTTGGTGGTGGTGTTGGCCGTGGTGATGGTCTTGGCCTTGGTGACGGACTTGGCCGTGGGGATGGACAAGGGCAAGGTCGTTATAGAGGAATGTTTGGATACCTCGATGGACCATTTCCGTATGTTGCTCACTAACTATAATGTTTCAAATGTTCTTGTTTTTCATATGTTCTTCCTTGTCATATGTTCTTCTTTTACATGCGCTTCCATTTGTTTTTATTGTGTTTACTAACCATTATGTTTCACTCATTGTAGGTATGGCGGCTTCCTAACCCAACAAACCAACAATGAAGGAGGATGGCGAAGATGAGATGGCGGGATGGTGGGAGAAGGCTGCGAAGAAGCTTAGAGAGGAGGATGCAGCCAAGCTAAAGAAGAAGGAAGAGGAGCTTGAGGAGAAGAGGAAGGAAGAAGAGAGAGCGTCAAATGCGATGCGCGCTAGGGAGCAAGCATTGGTGAGAGGCACAGAAGAAGCGTCAAAAGGATTTTGAAGAAGGAACCATGAAGCTTTGGGCAATTGCAGCTGAAAAAAAAAGAGAGGGAGGAAAAGATATTCATGGAGAGGGTGGTTAAGGAGGCCCACCTCATAAGGAAAAGGGAGGAGGAAGAGGAAGAAGAGAAGAAGAAGAAGAAGGGAAAGGGGCCTTGCTCTACGCAATAGAGCTATGTCATGAACTACTATCTCTCCTTCTCGATTTGGTTGTGAACTACTATGTGTCATGAACTACTATCTGTCCTCCTCGATTTGGTTGTGATCTACTATGTGTCGTGAAGTACTATGTATTATGAACTAGTATGTGTTGTGAAGTACTTTGTGCATATGTTGTCTTCACAATTCTTTGCTTGCTATGTGTCGTGAACTACTATCTCTCCTCATCGGAATATGTGTGCATGTGCCAAAAAATTTGCTAAGTACAAGTGCAACGCCTAGCTCTGGGGCGTTGCACTGTACAGTGTGGCGCCTCCGCGCTAGGCGCTGCAGCGGCTGTAGCTTGCAAACACTTTGTTTGCTCTCTGCTTAGCTCAGCCCAAGGGTGCAACGCCTCAGCGCTAGGCGCTGCACTATACAGTGTGACGCCTAGCACTGAGGCATTGCATTCTTGGGCTGAGCTAAGCAGAGAGCAAACACTTTGTTTGAAATCTACAGCCTGAACTCTAAAGGGTTACCAAAACTATCCATGTTCCATACGGCTCCCATATCACCTGCAAAATGGAATAGAATGCAAAATTGATATCGACTTGCAATAGAAGCATCATAATCACTTATGCAATGTCAATTCACCTGCTCAGGCGTGATCGCGTCAAGCTCGCTCTGGTACAACTTGTACATGACCGAGGGATCATCTGTCGTCTCATTTAACACATCCCACTTGTAAGCCCAAGTGGGTAGCCGTAGTAGGTCGCCTTTGTCGTCCCAATCATCGTACTTCACCTTCTTCGGACGTCCAACCGGCAAACTCTCCCAGCTCCATATGGAAAGTGCGAGCAAACAACCACTAATACCTTCAGATGACCTACAACAGGCTTCGTCCAACTGCACATAAAAGAGAACATGGTTCAATTAAGAGCAAGATCGCATTCATAATGTAGCAATGAAGTGAAAAGGAAACAACTTCATACCTCTCTATACAAGTAAGCCAGTGTCGCGGAACCCCAACTCCAATTGCTATCGAAGACGGTCAACGCCTTCAGCCACATCCATGGAGCATTGTTGCCTATGCCATCAGCAAACATAGTCCTGGATATCACATACCACATGTAGACACGAGCATATATCTTGACCGTGTCCTCATCAGCTTCCGGTGGGCAAGTACCAAAGTGCTCAGTAATCCACGTGAAAGTAGCACCGGCTGCGACTCTTTCCTTCTTCTTGTCTTCTGCTGCTGGTTCCGGAGGCTCCGGAGGAACCATACCGATAAGGGCATGCATCTGCACGCGCCACCCATCGGAATCGGTGCTCATACATAGAGGATTCCCATCGATAGGAAGACCGATGATCATAGCAATATCCTGGAGCGTCACGGTCATCTCCCCGGTCCGTAGATGGAAACTATGTGTCTTCGGCCGCCAATGATCAATAAGCGCGGTGAGTGCTGGAGCATTGTTGGGTGGCGTCGACCGTCTGACCATATGAATGAAAGGGAGAAGTCCTGTCTCCCTTACATACGGTGTGTATCGCTCATCATAGCGCATCCACCCAAGGGTGACCCCGTGAGAACGAAGCTTCAAAGGTGCAAGCGCCTACAAACAAACAATTCATAACATTACATATGAGGCATTTGTGTTTGAAATAAATACGAAATTCATAAAACATGCCACTTTCATTATTACCCGCTGCTCCACCGCCATAGCGTACGACCGGTGTCGTTTGTCCCAGTGATCATCGAGAAGCCAAACCGTCCTAACAATTTTGAAAGAAAGCTTTCTTGTCAACACGATTATCTTTTCAATACAAATAAACTAAAGTACGCCTACTAGATGCAAAATACAAAGCATATGTATCCAAACCATTCTTGCCAATACAAATGTAATTTCAATAAACTAAACTAAGCCTACCTCATGCAAGATTCAATACAAATATCTTTTCCATATAAATAAAATGTCAACCTATGTATCCAAACTATATAAATAACATGTCAACCTATGTATCCAAACCACATTCTAGTCTAACAAGGGTTCCCCAAATCTAATACATGCAAGATTCAAACAAAAATTCCCTAAATCTAATACACACAAGATTCAAACAAGGGTTCCTCAAATCTCCGACGGCCGGCACGTCTGTTCTTTAACTCCTAGAACGAATGGGTGGGGGGGGGGAGGGGGAGGGGGCGGCTGGCATCTAAGTCACAGTGCAGCGCCTACGGGCCGGGCGCTGCACATTACATATGTGGCGCCTAGCTCGGAGGCGCTGCACTACTGGGTGCCGGCCCAAGGGCTGCCACGGTGGACAGTCGTGCAACGCCCCAGAGCTGGGCGTTGCACCGTAGGGTGTGGCGCCTGCGTGGTGGGCGCTACACAAAAGGGTCAGTGCTGTGAAATAGTTTCACGGGCAGTTCATTCCGTGAATTGATTTCGTCCCAAGGTCAAAATTGTCAAATTTGCCCTATTACCCATGGCATATATCGATCTCCCCTTTGACTGCTTCCTTCAAAGAGTATATGATTATTAGGAAGTATATGATAGACTAAGATTTAATCATGCATTGTCTTGTACTTCAAGTTGGTCATTGTAGTCCTATATATATATATATAGTGTTACTATTCATCACCTAGGGTGCAGAATAAGTTATTCTTCACCCGAGGTAACCTTACGATGATTTCATAATTAAATTACGTTTGGAATTCAAATAGTTACATTCCTATTGATTCACTACGTAAAATTTGGCATAAAAAAAATAAAAATATAGGTCATAAGACAAGAAAATTTGCAGTTTATGTATATTTTACACTATGTTTCTACGTTTGTAATTTTACGTAATATAAAATATTTTTTACGACGATTATATATTTTCTTATGGTCTCTTTTTACGTTGGAAATAAGATAAAACTTACGGAACATAAAATTACGGTGCATTGATGGTAAAATAGAGAAGGGTGAAGAATAACTATTCCTCACACAGGGTGACGAATAGCGCGACCCTATATATGCCCACGAGGCTCAAGCAATACAACAACTATTCCATCAATCCCTCTATCCCTTCTAACACTTTTGTTAGTAGCCCTGCATATATTGATTGAACGCCTTGTAATAAGATTGTCTATGGACCGAGTTACACCTTTTTGGGAACAAAGTATGGACGCCCTCTTGCAACGCGCGTCAAAAATGAGAAGCGTGATTTCATGCCTGGAAGGCCGACCATGAAAGTTATTTTCTTAGCACGACAAATTACCAAGAGATATAGGGAGTAAAAGATGGACAAGCATATGATGTCCATTTACTCGGAGAAGGCTTACGATAAGATACCACACAATGTCATATGACGGGCCTTAACACAAAATGCTAACAAGGTACATTACTCTCATTAAGGGCATGTAGAGTAATGTTCTAACAACTGTTCGAAGAAACGATGATGACACCGATGACTTATCAAATAGGACTATACCAAGGGTCAGTTCTGAGTCTTATATACTTTGGTGATGAATAAGGTCACAAAGGATATATGGTGTATGCACTTTACGGATGATGTGGTGCTAGTCAACGATAGTCAGACAGGAGTTGTAGCAAGTTAGAGCTCCGTCGATAGACTTTGGAGTCAGAATGTTTTATACTTTTTAGAACTAAAATTGAGTACACATTAGGTGTGGTTTCAATCCTACTAGGTACAAGGGAGTGTACGAGGAGGAGTTTAACCTTGACGGACATGTGATACCTTAAAATGACACCTTTCGATATTCCAGGTGAATGATGCAGAATGATGGTTATAAATCGATGAAGATCTGAGTCATTGAATGAAAGCCGGATCAATGAAATGGAGCCAAGCTTCTGCCGTCCTATGCGACAAAAGGGTACCACAAATTTTAGGTAGATAGGACGTTGATTCAATCAACCAGTGTCATCGGGATGTTGACCAAGTAAAGACATGGCCAACAGTAAGTGTAGTAGAGACAATATGGGTCTCAATTCTAACTCACTCAGATTTTGTTTGTGATTGGAACCCAAGCTCCATTTTGAAAATATCCGGTTCTAGTACTACCTACTTGCATTGGCTCTTCTAGCTAAGAAGCGGTGCTCCTTTCCACTACTTAATTTTGTCTGCTACAAGTTGAAAATTGCATTTTGCGAGCATATATATATAACCAAACTGACCAATTAGTCATTTGATCCATTATTAAAGTGCATGTGTGAACTTTGAGGGGCGAGAAGAGATTGGGAAGCACACCAAGGGGCAGGGAGCACCACTTGCGATCAATCATCAGCATGATTGGCATCCCCTCCATCGCAAGCAAGCGAGCAACGGTGTGATTGGGATTAGAGCCCATCGACGAGATAGTACACATGCATGCAAGCAAGTCAGCAGCTTCGTGATTGGGATTAGGGCAGCAGGTACGACTCTCGAGCTACCCCCGATGGAATATACAACGCACCTCCCTCCCCGGCCCTGTCTAGCAATATGCTCCGCCGCATGTGCCCGGTCGATT
>NW_024116187.1:0-13452 GCF_003073215.2 Triticum urartu | reverse complement strand
AGCGCGCCGCCCCGCGCGAGGGGCTCTCCGCAGGAAGGGGCCCGGTCTTGCAGCCGCCTTCTTGAGCTCAGCCGCCTTTCGGCAGCCAGCCGCTTGGGACAGCCGGCCACCAGAAGGCGGCACTTCTCCTCGGTGCCTTTGTGGGGCGCAACCAGCCCCGATGTCTTGAAAGGCTCAGGGACTTGAGTTAGGCTACCCGTGGCCCATTACTCCGACAAGTATAATATAGGTGCAAAAAAGGTGTAGTGGGACTAAAAAAATAGTTTGACAAAAAAATTAGTGAAGGAACATAGTGGGAGAGGGGGCGGTTGGCAAGTGTTCTGCTGGCAGAAAAAAGACACTACTTTTTTTTAGTATATTGAGGTAGATATTTCAGAGTCCATCTTATAGGGCACTGTAACTTTTGATAAATAATGCAGCGGCAAGGACTTTTTGGTCCCCTTTCCCCTGTTCAAAAGAAAAAATAAGGTTGATATTTTTGTTGTTGATGGAATATGATGGCGCGGTTTGAAGTATTGCTTATGTTTCTCACTCAGGCACGATAAATGTTTTCTACAAAAAAGAGGTTTATATAACGCTTGCACAATACGATGCACTTTATTAAAACAATGAAGCAACCATCTAAAACAGGATACAAATAGACAAAAAAAACATACGCTGCCGATAACATGATTACATGACTCGGACATATAATCTATTATTGGATCGTCATTCCAACGGGTTAAACTTATCCCATGCTTCCGTCTCCCAATGGTTGACTCTAGCCTAGGAGATAACCTACACAATATTTAGAAGTTTTATTCAGTTAAAAATATAATCTTTGTGATAATCTGAAATTGCTCACAGTAACGCACACTGTCTCACCCATATAAGTACCTTAAACTTTGGTGGAACCCAACTAACTACTTTAAATTAAAAGTTACATGGATCATACGCCAAAGAAGGGCGATAAACGACCAAGAAAAATATGGTTATTTGTTTACTCATGGTAGAAGAAACAATATTTTTTTTCATCCATGCACCTGCATTTTGCCACATCATATATATACCTAAGAGAGTCATCGTCATTAATTGATTTACCTAAACATGCAAGCATGCCACCTCATCATACATTTATTAATGTGATAAGGCTCATCTCAGCATGCAATCTTGCATGGGAAAAAGACCCATCCAAACATTCAACCAGGCATGGGTAAAAGTTTTTCATTTAATTATTCTACTTATATTCTATAAATATTGTTGCAACTATACATAATAAAATATAATAAATCATTTGCATTTTTAATTTCAGTTCTTATTGAACGAAATATGCCCTAGAGGCAATAATAAAGTTGCTATTTATATTTCCAAATATCATGATAAATGTTTATTATTCATGCTAGAATTGTATTAACTAGGAACTTAGTACAAGTGTGAATACATAGACAAACAGAGTGTCCCTAGTATGCCTCTAATAGACTAGCTCGTTAATCAAAGATGGTTAAGTTTCCTGACCATAGACACGTGTTGTCATTTGATCAACGGGATCACATCATTAGAGAATGGTGTGATGGACAAGACCCATCCGTTAGCTTAGCATAATGATCGTTCAGTTTTTCTGCTATTGCTTTCTTCATAACTTATACATGTTCATCAGACTATGAGATTATGCAACTCCCGAATATCGGAGGAACACATTGTGTGCTATAAAACGTCACAACATAACTGGATGATTATAAAGATGCTCTACAGGTGTCTCCGATGGTGTTTGTTGAGTTGGCATAGATCGAGATTAGGATTTGTCACTCCGTGTATCGGAGAGGTATCTCTGGGCCCTCTCGGTAATGCACATCACTATGAGCCTTGCAAGCAATGTGTCTAATGAGTTAGCCACGGGATGATGCATTACGGAACGAGTAAAGAGACTTGTCGATGATGAGATTGAACTAGGTATGATGATACCGACGATCGAATCTCGGGCAAGTAACATACCGAAGACAAAGGGAATAACGTATGTTGTTATGCGGTTTGACCGAAAAAGATCTTCGTAGAATATGTAGGATCCAATATGAGCATCCAGGTTCCGCTATTGGTTATTGACCGGAGATGTGTCTCGGTCATGTCTACATGGTTATCGAACCCGTAGGGTCCGCACGCTTAACGTTCGATGACGATTTATATTATGAGTTTCGTGTTTTGATGAACCGAAGTTTGTTCGGAGTCCCGGATGAGATCACGGACATGATGAGGAGCCTCGAAATGGTCGATATATAAGGATTGATATATTGGACCATGTTATTCGGACACCGGGAGTATTTCAGATCGTTTCGGGTAAAAACGGAGTGTCGGAGGGGTTACCGAAACCCCCCAAGGGAACTAATGCGCCACCATGGGCCTTATTGGAGAGAGAGGAGGGCAGCCAGGGCAGGCCGCCCCCACCCCCCGTTGCAGTCCGAATTGGACAAGGGAAGGGAGGCAGCGCCCCCCTTTCCTACTCCCTCTCTCTCCTTCCTTTCCCCTCTCTCCCTTTTGGTAGAATCCTACTAGTACAAGGAGTCCTAGTAGGACTCCCCTCTTGGGCGCGCCCTAGGGGCCAGCCGGCCCTCCCCTCCTCCCTCCTTTATATACGTGGGGAGGGGGCACCCTAGAACACACAAGTTGATCTTTTAGCCGTGTGCGGTGCCCCCCTCCACAGTTACGCACCTCGGTCATATCATCGTAGTGCTTAGGCGAAGCCCTGCGTAGGTAATTTCATCATCACTGTCGCCACGCCGTCGTGCTGACGGAACTCTCCCTCGGCCTCAACTGGATCAAGAGTTCGCGAAGGTGCTGTCCGTTCGGTACTTGGATTGGTTGGATGGCGAAGACGTTTGACTACATCAACCGCGTTACTAAACGCTTCCGCTTTCGGTCTACGAGGCTACGTAGACACACTCTCCCCTCTCTTTGCTATGCATCTCCTAGATAGATCTTGCATGATCGTAGGTAAATTTTTTGAAATACTGCGTTCCCCAACAGTGGCATCCGAGCCACGTCTATGCGTAGATGTTATATGCACAAGTAGAACACAAAGAGTTGTGGGCGATAATAGTCATACTGCTTACCAGCAATGTCTTTGATTCGGCGGTATTGTTGGATGAAGCGGCCCAGACCGACATTACATGATCGCGTTCATGAGACTGGTTCTACCGACGTGCTTCACACACTGGTGGCTTGTGGGTGTCTGTTTCTCCAGCTTTAGTTGAATCGAGTTTGACTATGCCCGGTCCTTGTTGAAGGTTAAAACAGCACACTTGACGAAAAATCATTGTGGTTTTGATGCGTAGGTAAGAACGGTTCTTGCTAGAAGCCCGTAGCAGCCACGTAAAACTTGCAACAACAAAGTAGAGGACGTCTAACTTGTTTTTGCAGGGCATGTTGTGATGTGATATGGTCAAGACGTGACGATATATAAATTGTTGTATAAGATGATCATGTCTTGTAGAAGTTATCGGCAACTGGCAGGAGCCATATGGTTGTCGCTTTATTGTATGAAATTCAATCGCCGTGTAATTGCTTTACTTTATCGCTAAGCGGTAGCGATAGTCATAGAAGCAATAGTTGGCGAGACGACAATGATGCTACGATGGAGATCAAGGTGTCAAGTCGGTGACGATGGTGATCATGACGGTGCTTTGGAGATGGAGATCAAAGACACAAGATGATGATGGCCATATCATATCACTTATTTTTGATTGCATGTGATGTTTTTCCTTTATGCATCTTATTTTTCTTAGTACGGCGGTAGCATTATAAGATGATCTCTCACTAAATTTCAATGTATATGTGTTCTCCCTAAGTATGCACCGTTGCTACAGTTCGTCGTGCCAAGACACCACGTGATGATCGGGTGTGATAAGCTCTACGTTCACATACAACGGGTGCAAGCCAGTTTTGCACACGCAGAATACTCTGGTTAAATTTGACGAGCCTAGCATATGCAGATATGGCCTCGTAACACTGAGACCGAAAGGTCGAGCGTGAATCATATAGTAGATATGATCAACATAGTGATGTTCACCATTGAAAACTACTCCATCTCACGTGATGATCAGACATGGTTTAGTTGATATGGATCACGTGATCATTTAGATGACTAGAGGGGTGTCTATCCAAGTGGGAGTTCTTAAGTAATATGATTAATTGAACTTTAATTTGTCATGAACTTAGTCCTGATAGTATTTGCATATCTATGTTGTAGATCAATAGCTTGCGATGTAGCTCCCCGTTTATTTTTGATATGTTCCTAGAGAAAAATGAGTTGAAAGATGATAGTAGCAATGATGTGGACTAGGTCCGTGCTCTGAGGATTATCCTCATTGCTGCACGGAAGAATTATGTCCTTGATGCATCGCTAGGTGACGGACCTATTGCAGGAGATGCAGACGTTATGAACGTTTGGCAAGCTCGGTATGATGACTACTTGATAGTTTAGTGCGCCATGCTTTACGGCTTAGAACCAAGACTTCAAAAACATTTTGAACGACATGGAGCATATAAGATGTTCCAAGAGCTGAAATTGGTATTTCAGACTCATGCCCGAGTCGAGAAGTATGAGACCTCTGACAAGTATTTTGCCTACAAGATGGAGGAGAATAGCTCAACCAGTGAGCATGTGTTTAGAATGTCTGAGTAGTACAATCGCTTGAATCAAGTGGGAGTAAATCTTCCAGATAAAATAGTGATTGACAGAGTTCTCTAGTCACTATCACCAAGTTACTGGAACTTCGTGATGAACTATAATATGCAAGGGATGACGAAAACGATTCCCCGAGCTCTTCGCCATGCTGAAATCGGCGAAGGTAGAAATTAAGAAAAGCATCAAGTGTTGATGGTTGAAAAGACCACTAGTTTCAAGTAAAAGGGCAAGGGAAAGAAAGGGAACTTCAAGAAGAATGGCAAGCAAGTTGCCACTCACATGTAGAAGCCCAAAAGCTAGACCCAAGCCAGAAACTGAGTGCTTCTACTGCAAAGGAAATGGTCACTCGAAGCGGAACTGCCCCAAATACTTGGCGGATAAGAAGGATGGCAAAGTGAACAAAAGTATATATGATATGCATGTTATTGATGTGTACTTTACTACTGTTCATAGTAGCCCCTGGGTATTTGATATTGGTTCAGTTGCTATGATTAGTAACTTGAAACAGGAGTTACAAAATGAACAGAGACTAGTTGAGGGCGAAGTGACGATGTGTGTTGGAAGTGATTCCAAGGTTGATAAGATCACCATTGCACACTCCCTTTACCTTCGGGATTAGTGTTGAACCTAAAATAAATGTTACTTGGTGTTTGCGTTGTGCATAATATGATTTGATCATGTTTATTGCAATACGGGTTATTCATTTAAGTCAAAGAATAATTATTGTGTTGTTTACATGAATAAAACCTTATGTGGTCATACACCCAAGGTGAATGGTTTATTAAATCTCGATCGTAGTGGTACACTTATTCATAATATTGAAGCCAAAAGATGCAAAGTTAATAATGATAGTGCAACTTATTTGTGCCACTGCCATTTAGGTCATATTGGTGTAAAGTGCACGAAGAAACTCCATGCTGATAGGCTTTTGGAATCAATTGATTATGAATCAATTGATGCTTGTGAACCATGCCTCATGGGCAATATGACTAAGACTCCATTCTCTGGAACAATGTAGCGAGCAACTGACTTATTGGAAATAATACATACTGATGTATGCAGTCCGATGAGTATTGAGGCTCGTGGTGGGTATCGTTATTTTCTAACCTTCACAGATGATTTGAGCAGATATGGGTATATCTACTTAATGAAACACAAGTCTGAAACATTTGAAAAGTTCAAAGAATTTCAGAGTGAAGCTGAGAATCATCATAACAAGAAAATAAAGTTTCTATGATCTGACCGCGGAGGCGAATATTTGAGTTACGAGTTTGGCCTTCATTTAAAACAATGTGGAATAGTTTCACAAACTCACGCCACCTTGAACACCACAGCGTAATGGTGTGTCTGAACATCGTAACCTAACTTTATTAGATATGGTGCGATAGATGATGTCTCTTACCCATTTACCACTATCGTTTTGGGGTTATGCATTAGAGACAACTACATTCACGTTAAATAGGGCACCATCTAAATCTGTTGAGACAACACCGTATGAACTGTGGTTTGGCAAGATACATAATTTGTCGTTTTTAAAAGTTTGGGACTGCGATGCTTATGTGAAAAAGTTTCAACCTGATAAGATCGAACCCAAATTGAAGAAATGTGTCTTCATAGGATACCCAAAGGAAATTGTTGGGTACACCTTCTATCACATATCCAAAGGCAAGATATTCGTTGCTACGAATGGATCCTTTCTAAAGAAGGGGTCTCTCTCGAAAGAAGTGAGTAGGAGGAATGTAGAACTTGATAAGGTAATTGTACCTTCTCGCGAATTGGAAAGTAGTTCATCACAGAAATCAGTTCCAGTGATTCCTACTCCAATTAGTGAGGAAGCTAATGATGATGATCATGAAACTTCAAATCAAGTTACTACCGAACCTCGTAGGTCAACCAGAGTACGGTCCGCACCAAAATGGTACGGTAATCCTGTTATGGAAGTCATGTTACTAGACCATGACGAACCTACGAACTATGAGGAAGCGGTGATGAGCCCAGATTCCACAAAATGGCTTAAGGCCATGAAATCTGAGATGGGATCCATGTATGAGAACAAAGTATGGACTTTGGTTGACTTGCTCGATGATCGGCAAGCCATTGAGAATAAATGGATCTTCAAGAGGAAGACGGACGTTGATAGTAATGTTACTATCTACAAAGCTCGAATTATCACAAAAAGGTTTTTCAACAAGTTCAATGTGTTGACTACGATGAGATTTTTCCGCTCGTATCGATGCTTAAAGTCTGTCCGAATCATGTTAGCAATTGCCCCATTTTATGAAATTTGACAAATGGATGTCAAAACTGCATTCCTTAATGGATTTCTTAAAGAAGAGTTGTAAATGATACACCCAGAAGGTTTTGTCAATCCTAAAGGTGTTAACAAAGTGTGTAAGCTCCAGTGATCCATTTATGGATTGGTGCAAGCATCTTAGAGTTGGAATGCACACTTTGATAGTGTGATCAAAGCATATAGTTTTATACAGACTTGCGGTGAAGCCTATATTTACAAGAAAGTCAGTGGGAGCACTACAGCCTTTCTGATAAGTATGTGTGAATGACATACTGTTGATCGGAAATGATGTAGAATTTTCTAGAAAGCATACAGGAGTGTTTGAAAGGAGTTTTTTCAAAGAAAGACCTTGGAAAAGTTGCTTACATATTGAGCATCAAGATCTATGGAGATAGATCAAGATGCTTGAGAAGATTTTTTTCAATGAGTATATACCTTGACAAGATTTTGAAATAGTTCAAAATGGATCAGTCAAAAACGGAGTTCTTGCATGTGTTGCAAGGTGTAAAGTTGAGTAAGACTCAAAACACGACCATGGTAGAAAATAGAAAGAGAATGAAAGTCATTCCCTATGCCTCAGCCATAGGTTCTATAAAGTATTGTGTACCAAACATATTGTGTACCTTGCCATGAATTTGGCAAGGGGGCACAATATTGATCCAGGAGTGGATCACTGGACAGCGGTCAAAAATATCGTTAGAAGACTAAGGAGATATTTCTCGGTTATGGAGGTGATAAAGAGTTCGTCGTAAAGAGTGTCGTCGATGCAAGCTTTTACGCCGATCCGGATGACTCTAAGTCTCAATCTGGATTCATATTGAAAGTGGGAGCAATTAGCTAGAGTAGCTCCATGCACAGCATTGTAGACATAAAAAAATTACAAAATACATACGGCTCTAAATGTGACAGACCCATTGACTAAGCTTCTCTCACAAGCAAAACATGATCACACCTTAGTACTCTTTGGGTGTTAATCACATAGCGATGTGAACTAGATTATTGACTCTAGTAAAACCCTTTGGGTATTAGTCACATGGTGATGTGAACTAATCACATGAAGATGTGAACTATTGGTATTAAATCACATGACGATGTGAACTAGATTCTTGACACTAGTGCAAGTGGAAGACTGAAGGAAATATGCCCTAGAGGCAATAATAAAGTTGTTATTTATATTTCCTTATATCATGATAAATGTTTATTATTCATGCTAGAATTTTATTAACTAGAAACTTAGTACATGTGTGAATACATAGACAAACAGAGTGTCCCTAGTATGCCTCTACTAGACTAGCTCGTTAATCAAAGATGGTTAAGTTTCCTGACCATAGACATGTGTTTTCATTTGATCAACGGGATCACATCGTTAGAGAATGATGTGATGGACAAGACCCATCCGTTATCTTAGCATAATGATCGTTTAGTTTTTCTGCTATTGCTTTCTTCATGACTTATACATGTTCCTCAGACTATGGGATTATGCAACTCCTGAACAATGGAGGAACACCTTGTGTGCTATAAAAGGCCACAACGTAACTGGGTGATTATAAAGATGCTCTACAGGTGTCCCCGATGGTGTTTGTTGAGTTGGCATAGATCAAGATTAGGATTTGTCACTCCGTGTATCGGAGAGGTATCTCTGGGCCCTCTCGGTAATGCACATCACTATGAGCCTTGCAAGCAATGCGTCTAATGAGTTAGCCACGGGATTATGCATTACAGAATGAGTAAAGAGACTTGCCAGTGACGAGATTGAACTAGGTATGATGATACCGGCGATCGAATCTCAGACAAGTAACATACTGATGACAAAGGGAACAACGCATGTTGTTATGTGGTTTGACAGATAAAGATCTTCATAGAATATGTAGGAGCCAATATGAGCATCCAGGTTCCGCTATTGGTTATTGACCGGAGATGTGTCTCGGTCATGTCGACATAGTTCTCGAACACGTAGGGTCCGCACGCTTAACGTTCGATGACGATTTATATTATGAGTTTCGTGTTTTGATGAACCAAAGTTTCTTCAGAGTCCCGGATGAGATCATGGACATGACGAGGAGTCTCGAAATGGTTGAGACATAAAGATTGATATATTGGACCATGTTATTCGGACACCAGAAGTGTTTCAAATCATTTCGGGTAAAAACAGAGTGCCGGAGGGGTTACCGGAACCCCCTGGGGAGCTAATGGGCCACCATGGGCCTTATTGGAGAGAGAGGAGGGCAGCCAGGGCAGCCCCCCCCCCTTGTAGTCCGAATTGGACAAGGGCCCCCTTTCCTACTCCCTCTCCCTCTCCTTCCTTCCCCCCTCTCCCTTTTGGTGGAATCCTACTAGGACTAGGAGTCCTAGTAGTACTCCCCTCTTGGGCGCGCCCTAGGGGCCAGCCGACCCTCCCCTCCTCCCTCCTTTATATACGTGGGGAGGGGGGCACCCTAGAACACACAAGTTGATCTTTTAGTCGTGTGCGGTGCCCCCTCCACAGTTACACACCTCGGTCATATCGTCGTAGTGCTTAGGCGAAGCCCTGCGTCCGTAACTTCATCATCACCGTCGACACGCCGTCGTGCTGACGAAACTCTCCCTCGGCCTCAACTGGATCAAGAGTTCGATGGACGTCATCGAGCTGAACGTGTGCTGATCGCAGAGGTGTCGTACGTTCGGTACTTGGATCGGTTGGATCGCGAAGACGTTCGACTACATCAACCGCATTACTAAACGCTTCCGCTTTCGGTCTACAAGGATACGTAGACACACTCTCCCCTCTCGTTGCTATGCATCTCCTAGATAGATCTTGCGTTATCGTAGGTAAAATTTTTGAAATACTGCATTCCCCAACACTTATATTATCAATCAAATTTTCATCAACCAATTCCCGCAGCAACGCACGGGGTATTCCCTATTGTCCATAGTAAGAGGAGGGAGAAGAAAAGCAAACAGTAGATTAACAACCAGCTATAGCACGTGTTTCTTGGAACTCTACGAGAGATAAGGTGGGCCATGGTAGTATATGTTCATAGCTAACTATTTTTATGTTGGCTACAATTAAGATTGACTATATATGACATGGCAACAACATATTGCCAAGAAATAGTAAAAAAAACATATAGCCAAGAGTTGGCTATGCTATTAACCATGATCTTAGGCTCACCCTTTTATCAAAATCCTTCGGTAAAGGAACCACATAGATATTTTGTACTTTAATGGCACCTTAGTCTTTCATATGTGATGACGTCTAAAAACCGGCCAATGTTGATTAGGTCAGCGTACATCGATTTACTAGAGAAAACTAGAGGACTGTAATTCCATCCATTGTAATACATTAGGTTTGTTTGTTAAGTTGGACCGACATCATCCGATGCGCCAAGTGAAGCCACAAAGTCCACCTGTCCCCTATCAAAGCCTGAAGGAATTGTATATTTAACCGGCTCACTCAAAATACTAAAGCAACCAAAACATCTTTTCGTTGCACGATAATGTAAAAGCTTACATGCTAAACGGTTAATGGAGCGCCCCTGAGCTAAGTCTATTCCGAAAATCTCATAGTTCGTACATCGTCAATCGAGAAAGAGTTTGTAGTAAAGAACACAGATTCAGCAAATCTCAACAAATCATGTATGTCTGCCAAGTGATCAACCTACCATCCTATCTTTTTATATAGCTCACCATTCACGTCGAATGGTCGTCAACTTGTCATCTAAATCTAATTGCCTATTTTTCCTATGCGTGCAACTCTTCTACATCAGCAAATCTCGCATGTTTGCCACGTCAACGGCCTCACATTTTATCATAGTTAATCCTAAAGAAAGAGGAAAAGCATTCATGAATGTTTTTATTCATAAGGGAAAACGCTTACATCGTTTGACATGATAGACAGAAGAAATTCAAGAGATTCCTCTTGCCAAACAGAAGGGCTAGAATTTCCCGACTTACTAGCTAAAGCATGTGCGCCATATTGTCTCCCCTAGGACAAAATCAATGGAAACGTCACTAACTCATGATAAAGGAATAAACAATCATCGTAGACGCCGCCATAGGCCGTAATGAATGTCCTAGTTAATCCTCAATTATTCATACCAGCAGTCTAATTGTCCATGTCTACAACCTACTTTATGAAGTTCATTCTTCGCAAAATGCACCTTTATCCCCCAAAAAGTAAAAACAGTAGCAGAAGATTAAGTAAATGTATGATTTGGTTATAATGCAGTCGGATGTTTGGGATACTATAAGTGATCAAGAGGTGGTAACTCATATTACATGGGGTGTACACACCAAGAAAAGGTGTCCAAGAAAAAACAGTTTGTCACTTCTTATTCGGATTCAAAACGGGAATTCAAGTGCGTGGAAACAAAGTCCAGTGACTTCCCAGAAAATCAGCACAACAGTACAAATTAAACAGTCCAGATCAAGGAGTTGGTAGTTGGTACGTCGAACATGAAGATAGAAATGCGGTCGGCAGGCAAGAAATCATGCGCAGATCTTCGCCCTTGTACGAGTCATCAGCATTTCGGAAGATCGGACGGCGGAGGCAACATCTTTTGATTGGGCAGCGGCCCGTCGTCGACCATCCACGCCATGGAGAGGCCCCAGCTCAAGTGGACGTCGAAGTGGCAGTGCATAAGCCACACACCTGCCGCACATATGGATGGATGCACATCGAATTAGTCGACATTGGCCACTGCCGAGTAAACAAGAGTACAGGCAAGTCAAGCATGCCAACAAGTGTCGAATAAAGATTACCTGGGTTGTCGGCGAGGAACCGCACGGCGACCCAGCCGGCGGCGGGCACGCTGACGGTGTTCCGCTCGACGGGGTCGACGAGGTTGTACTTGGCCGGATCGTTGATGGGGTCGTAGTTGCCGAACCCTTGCCCGACCACGAAGAAGTTGAAGCCGTGCATGTGCAGGGGGTGGCTCTCGGCGCCCTGGATGGCGGTGCCCTGCATCACCAGCTCCACCGAGGTGTTGAACTTGAGCGGCACCACCCTCGTGCCGTGGGCGACGAACGTGTTGTTGGGCGGCGTGCCGGTGTAGTTGAACGGGTGCGGCGGCGTGGTCGGGAAGTTGGCCATGAGCACGCCGGCGTAGCGGCGCCGGTAGTGCGCCTCGAGGAGCGCGGTCCTGGGCCGGACGAAGGAGTTGTTGTTGATGGACGCGGCGAACTTGGTGCCGTTGGGGCCCTGGCACGTCTGGTTGGACGGGCACGGGTCGGTGCCGAGGCCGACGGTGAACAGGACGTGCCGTGCGGCGGCGTGGTCGGGAAGTTGGCCATGAGCACGCCGGCGTAGCGGCGCCGGTAGTGCGCCTCGAGGAGCGCGGTCCTGGGCCGGACGAAGGAGTTGTTGTTGATGGACGCGGCGAACTTGGTGCCGTTGGGGCCCTGGCACGTCTGGTTGGACGGGCACGGGTCGGTGCCGAGGCCGACGGTGAACAGGACGTGCCGGTCCACGGCCCGCGGCACGCGCGCCGGGTACTGCGCGCTCGCGAGGCTGCGGAAGTTGCTCGTGAACCTGGCCACGGCGTTGGTGTCGTTGTACCGCGGCAGGGCCGGCAGGGGGAGGCTCTGGGCGGAGCTCGGCGGCGGCGGGGCGGCGTGCCGGGGGGCGGGGTGGTGTTGTCGAACGTGCCCTGGGTGTTGGTGTACGGCGCGATGCCCATGGCGAAGGCCTGGGACGAAGGGCTGGCGGACGTGGTGAGCAGCACGTTCATGGTCTGCCCCGGCGAGATGACGAGCGTGCTGACGGTGAAGGGCTTGACGTAGTTGGCATCCGCCTCGACGACGGTGAGCGTGTGGTTGGCGATGCCGAAGAAGAGCTCGTCGTTGAGCGCCGAGTTGATGAGCCGGAGCATGTACGTCCTCCCGGGCCGCACCTTCAGCGTGTACGTGTCTGGCACGTGCATTTCAGTTGCAGACATTTCCATTCAGAAAATAAGTTTATTTAGGGGTATTCAGAAAATAAGTAGACGACTAGCTTTATTAACTTGTGGGCTTGCAGGCCCGCCATGTTGATGATTTGGGAGAGAAGTAAAAGTACCTTTGGATGAGCAGTTATAAGTTGGGCCGGGGAGCCCATTGAAAGTGTAGGCGTCGGAGACATTTGGGCCAGCGCCAGTCTGAAGGGCCTGGCTGATCACCGACTCCGTATCGGCCTTGAACCACTCGCCTGCCAACATCCATTCCAATGAGCAATTGAGCATCCCCTCAAAAAAAAAACAGCTGTAAGATCCCGAACAAAGCACGCACGTACCGAACATGATGGGCACCTCCTTGTAGGGGGCGGCGAAGGGGTAGGGCACGCCGAGCTCGGGGAGGATGAGGAGAGGCCCGTAGAGGTGCACGCGGAGCCAGGAGAGGTGCGCGTGCCACCACAGCGTGCCGCGCTGCCCGGCGACGGTGAAGTCGTACACGTAGCTCCGCCCGGGCTGGATCGGGCACTGCGTGATGTACGCCGGCCCGTCCGCCCACCCGTTGCGCCGCTGCCCGAGACCGGGCCCGCCACCGA
>NW_024116186.1:0-9283 GCF_003073215.2 Triticum urartu | reverse complement strand
AGTGAAAGGTATATTTGATATACATGTTATTGATGTGTACCTTACCAATGCTCGTAGTAGTGCATGGGTATTTGATACTGGTTCAGTTGCTAACATTTGCAACTCGAAACATGGGCTATGGATTAAGCGAAGATTGGCTAAGGACGAGGTGACGATGCGTGTGGGAAATGGTTCCAAAGTCGATGTGATTGCCGCCGGCACGCTACCTCTACGTCTACCTTCGGGATTAGTTTTAGACCTAAATAATTGTTACTTCGTGCCAGTGTTAAGTATGAACATTATATCTAGATCTTGTTTGATGCGAGACGGATATTCATTTAAATCAAAGAATAATGATTGTTCTATTTATATGAGTAATATCTTTTATGGTCATGCACCCTTGATGAGTGGTCTATTTTTACTAAATCTTGATAATAGTGATACACATGTTCATAGTATTGAAGCCAAAAGATGCAGAGTTGATAATGATAGTGCAACTTATTTGTGGCACTGCCGTTTGGGTCATATTGGTGTAAAGCGCATGAAGAAACTCCATTCTGATGGACTTCTAGAATCACTTGATTATGAATCACTTGGTACTTGCGAACCGTGCCTCATGGGTAAGATGACTAAAACTCCGTTCTCTGGAACAATGGAGCGAGCAACAGAGTTATTGGAAATCATACATACTGATGTATGTGGTCCAATGAACACTGAAGCTCGTGGCGGATATCGTTATTTTCTCACCTTCACAGATGATTTGAGCAGATATGGGTATATCTACTTAATGAAACATAAGTCTTGAACATTTGAAAAGTTCAGAGAATTTCAGAGTTAAGTGGAAAATCATCGTAACAAGAAAGTCAAGTTTATATGATTTGATCGTGGAGGTGAATATTTGAGTTATGAGTTTGGACTTCATTTGAAACAATGCGGAATAGTTTCACAACTCACGCCACCTGGAACACCACAAAGTAATGGTGTGTCCGAATGTTGTAACCACATTTTATTAGATATGGTGCGATCTATGATGTCTCTCACTAATTTACCGCTATCGTTTTGGGGTTATGCTTTAGAGACGGCTGTGATACGTCTCCATCGTATCTAACTTGCATGATTTGAATGATTTGAATGGAACTAATCCGGACTGACACTGTTTTAGAGACGGCTATGATTTGAATGCTTTAGAGACGGCTGTGATACGTCTCCAAACACTTTTGCCCTTATTTTGGACTCTAACTTGCATGATTTGAATGGAACTAACCCGGACTGACGCTGTTTTCAGCAGAATTATCATGGTGTTATTTATGTGCAGAAACAAAAGTTCTCGGAATGACCTGAAACTTCACGGAACAAATTTTCGGAAATAATAAAAAAATCCTTGCAAAAGATGAAGGCCAGGGGGCCCACCACCTGTCCACGAGGGTGGGGGCGCGCCCCTACCTCGTAGGCCCCCTGGAGCTCCTCCGACCTCAACTCCAACCCTATATATTTGGTTTCGGGGAGAAAAAAATCAGAGAGAAGGATTCATCACGTTTTATGATACGGAGCCGCCGCCAAACCCTAAAACCTCTCGGGAGGGCTGATTTGGAGTCCGTTCGGGGCTCCAGAGAGGGGAATTCGTCGCCATCGTCATCATCAACCATCCTCCATCACCAATTTCATGATGCTCACCGCCATGCATGAGTAATTCCATCATAGGCTTGCTGGACGGTAATGGGTTGGACGGGATCTATCATGTAACTGAGTTAGTTTTGTTAGGGTTTGATCCCTAGTATCCACTATGTTCTGAGATTGATGTTGCTATGACTTTGCTATGATTAATGCTTGTCACTAGGGCCCGAGTGCCATGATTTCAGATCTGAACCTATTATGTTTTCATCAATATATGAGAGTTCATGATCCTATCTTGCAAGTCTATAGTCACCTGTTATGTGCTATGATCTGTTAACCCCGAAGTGACAATAATCGGGATACTTACCAGTGATGACCATAGTTTGAGGAGTTCATGTATTCACTATGTGCTAATGCTTTGTTCCGGTACTCTATTAAAAGAAGGCCTTAATATCCCTTAGTTTCCGTTAGGACCCCGCTGCCACGGGAGGGTAGGACAAAAGGTGTCATGCAAGTTCTTTTCCATAAGTACGTATGACTATATTCGGAATACATGCCTACATTACATTGATGAACTGGAGCTAGTTCTGTGTCACCCTATGTTATGATTGTTACATGATGAACCGCATCCGGCATAATTCTCTATCACCGATCCATTGCCTACGAGCTTTCCTTATATTGTTCTTCGCTTATTTGCTTTTCCGTTGCTATTGCTATCATCACTACAAAATACCAAAAACATTACTCTTGCTACCGTTACCTTTTGCTACCATTACCACTACTATCATATTACTTTGCTACTAATCACTTTGCTGCAGATACTAAGTTTCCAGGTGTGGTTCAATTGACAATTCAGCTGCTAATACTTGAGAATATTCTTTGGCTCCCCTTGTGTCGAATCAATAAATTTGGGTTGAATACTCTACCCTCAAAAACTGTTGCGATCCCCTATACTTGTGTGTTATCAATATTCTTTGGCTACCCTACAAATTTGATTATCATTCTTCATGATCAACATTCTTGTTGAAAAAAATATCGCACGTCTTTGCGTTAATTATATAATCTCTTATCTAAATGCCCACTTTCTCAATGCATAGCGCCCAAATGATTATAATCTCAAATTTTAGTATTTGAAAAAAAATATACAGGCAGGCTTCGGCCCGTTGTAGTATGTGTCAAATATACAACCGTTTGAATTTTTTCTAATCATATTGTTATAGTATAATCTAATCAGAAATTAGAATCACCTTGTTGGACAATGGATTATTTAAAAGGTTAATCACCATTCTCCATACACACATACAAGTACCATTGAATAAAGATCCATTTATGTATCAGCAATAATAGAGAACTATTACTATGAGAAAATCAAGTGTGTTTCACACAAGTGATAAGATGCCAGATGAGAAAATCAAGTATCAACATTTATATATCTCCAGCCAATTGAAGATAATGTCATGCAAACCAAACCATGCCTTCGCTCTTTACAACAAGGATTCCTGCCAAGCAAAGCAGAGAAGTGCAGAATAAGGAATTTTGTTTATAGAGCTATCCTCCAATTCCTAAAACACATATAAAAGTCATGCAGGACACACTTTACATTTTCAGTGTTGGCACTGCAGAAAAAGCATATCATGATTTCCCTATATACTTTCCTGGCGCATATATACGGAACTCCTAACCCAAACTTACCCAAGGAATTGTAGGTTCTTATTAACAAAATTCCATCAGACTATCAGAATGGACAAATGAGGAATTTTTTTATTTAGAGAACCTCACATCGACCATCAGACATGTCCCAATTTTGTGAAAAATAGCAGATCATTAACAAGCTCACAGAACATTGTTTATCAAGCTCCAAATTATGAATGCGAGGGGAGCTCACAGTACATGTTTTCCCCGCTGGTTTTCCAACTGGCCAGTCGTCTGATGGTACCAAACCAATAGCAATACATAATAAGACTTGTTGGTTGATGCAACCAAACTAACTACAATACATCCTAAGCCAAGTCGGTTGATACACCATAAATCGGCTGCAACTCCAAATAAGAAAATGTTCAGACAGAAAAAGACAGCAATGAACTTGAGATCTTGCCTGCACCTTGTCAATCTCCTCCGGGACTTGTTGAAGTCTTTGAGAATTGTAAGCACTTCACGCGGAGGAAAATAACATTCAGGCAAGTCTCCGTCACTAAGGGTGTGTTTGGTTGCAGTCATCAACTGGAATGTCATGGGTCGGACCCGTTTCTAGGCCCCGTTCTGGTGTTTGGCATAGAGCTGGAACGGTAACCGACTAGTTCCCACGAACCAAATATTCCTCTCAGATGCGGAACACGCTCATACTTCCAACTCGAGCGGACCACATGAAACCGGTCGTTCTCCTCGCACTCCCGCAACTCTATCGCCTCTCCCTCTCTCGACACGAGTGGCAGCGGGTAGCAATAGGCGGCGTTGGAGGGAGGAGAGCAACGGCGGGCACCGAGAGATGGCGCTGGATGGAGGCGAGCCACGGCGGGCACCGAAAGACGGCGCTGGATGGAGGCGAGCGACGACGGGCACCAAGAGACGGCGGCTAATGGAGGAGGGCAGCGGCGTAGATTTGTACCAGAGTGCACGAGCAGCTCCTGCATGGCCTCATGCATCACGAGACGGCCGCGCTGGATGGCCGCGAGGGACGGCGTTGATCTGTAGTATGCGCAGCTGTGCGGCCTCGTGCACCGCTCGGCGTGGTCTTCGCGCCCAGGTGTCTCCAGTCCTGTGCCGGCGCCCAGCGAGCCCAACCAGTGCGCCGACGATTGGGGCTAAGGCCTGTACTGTTGAGCTCCCCATCCAATTCAGTCTTTGTCTTGCCGAGATCAACCATTTGACTGAAACCAGCTGTATTTGGTGTTCTGAAATCTGATTCAGTGTATGCACCGCTCTTTTCTAATTCAGCTTAATCTTGCCCATATGTGTGTGCCAATGCATCCGATGGTTTTTGATTGACTGAAATCCAGTTCAAAGTTCAATATATTCTACATAATCACAAGCAGACAAGTGTAGGGATGAACAAATCCATTTCATCAGATATCTGAAACCAAACACTAAAACATAACCATTCCATTCCTTAGATTTGCATATACCGAACACAAGGATGGAACCGACCCATTCTACTAGAACGGAACCATGACATTCCATTCCACTTCGTTCCCTAACCAAACGCACCCTAAATCAGTGCATCCACCAAGTATAAAAAAAGGTTCCCAACTCACCTCCACGGCAAACTCAAAGGAAATAATGGATTTACACAGCTTTAAAGTAGGCTTTTCTGAAAACAAACTCAAAATTGAATTAGACCACAATTTACAAAATTAAGGTAACTGGGAGAAAGATATGACAAAATTCCTGAAATTCTCATAACATTTGTATTGTGAATGACAATAGAAAAAAGAAAAGAAGATCTGAATAACATTAATTGGAAGGATAGAACAACATTTGCTTCAAATGAAATAAGCTAGTTGAGGCTGCAAGAACAACATAGAAGCTAGCATGGCTCTAGCAACTACTAAAGTACATTTTAGGCAAGCACGCCTGACCAGCTACAGACCATTTAGTCGCTAGTGCTAAAAGAGATATACCTCAGAAACGCAGACCCGCACGTATCCTTGTGTTCTTGGCTATTCGTGTACCTGCCCTTTGTCCAGATGGTCTTCTTCATGTTGCACGGTCCAGCGCACTCGGGGCTCGCTGGCGCGTTTGCCATTAGCTGCTGATCCTCCTAAACCACACCTCCAACCATTATAAAAGAACAAAATGATCCAAGCTCGACGAAAATATGAATTGGTTTGTTACAAATTATGTGAAAATGCACATGCACCAAATCATGAAGAAAGTGAAAGGCAATTGAAAATGCAAAGACTCAGTATCACACATCAATTCAACATGAGTACACACGCATAGTTCATATGATGGACATGAGAATAACTATACACAGAATCCAGCTTCTAATTTTGAACTAAAACGCTAAATTGGAATGTATGAACGGAACGGGAATTCCAGCTGGAACCTTCATAATTTAGAATGTGGCGGTTGGGTGTAGGAAGAGCTAAAACAATTGATATATCCAACAGAAAGTATTGATTGGCATATTTCATGCTTTCTAATTATTTTTCTTGCCCTATCCATGGGTGTGCTGATTGGGCAAATCATAACATACAAGAATCCAATACAGGCCAACGTTCAAAGAAGCATGTACTAATTTAGCTTGTAGAAATTCAGAAAAACATGTGTTGAAGAAGCTAGCTCACGAGAAAGCATGCCGCTAGGTGGCAAGGGGCTTCAACGTGGCGGTGGCGGTGGTCAAGCAGAGGAGTGGAGGGCGGAGCGGCAGCCCACACTCACGTACATGGGTATTTCTTGTGCTTGAAGACCATGTTGCCTCATCAAGTTTACAGACTCATGGCAAAGAAGCATCTGTATGACCTTTATATCTCGAACCTGCACAAGAAAGGTTAATATGCAAATTTCTGCCATATTTCTTTGTTGGGTTCTAAATCTGACATTGACAGACAACATAAGGTTAATAGGCTCACATATCCTTGCTAGGGAAGAAGTGGTACCATACAGGAATAGTAGGAAATAAGTTAGAGAACACTAATAGACTAAGAGTACATATAGCTTGCACATGCATGGACTCACACTCAGCATCAAGGAATAAGATAGCACATAACTGCATGACGAACAAATCAGCCATGCCCATCTACTTCCCTCATTGCTTGCAGGAAATGTCATGTCAAATCCATTCAATGAACACATAACTGAATTGTGCAAATTCAAGTGAAGTGAAAAACACAAACTTCCAGGTTTATCAATTCACTAAGTTGGCAGGCATTATAAGTCTCACACCGCCCTAAACAATTTACTAAGCACGTACATTATAGCTTCAATGCATTGGACAGAAAAACAAATTACCTTCTTCGCTGCGACGCTGCATTTAAGTCTCACGCCCACTCATGGCGACAGAAAAAAAACACAATAATTTAAGCAAAAGAGAGTGAGGGAGAGAACCTTGTAAGAAGCGGACGCCGGCGTCGAGGAGCTGCTGGGACCAAGCGGAGGAATCGCGCAGGTCGAGCTGTCGAGGGAGCAGACCTCCAGGGCGCCGCGGCGGATCAGCTCCAGGCATAGCGCGGCACCGACGAAGCCCTGCCCGACAGTCACCGCGAACCGCACGCCCTCAATCCCCTCGTTCTCGCTCAGATGCATCTCGGCTGCAGCTTTGGGTGTGGGGCTATGGGGCGGCGTGGCGGATCATAGCCACCGCAGCGGGGCTTGGCCGGCGATGCGGCGTGGCCGTGGAGGTGAAGAGGGAAATAGGGGAGAGATGGCGTCCATCGCGCGGGGCGGCGTCAGAGGGTAGGAGGCGTCTATGGGGAGAGGGGAGCACAGCGGTGGGGAAGGAAGGCGGGGGCGCAATTGGGCAGTGGATAATTTGTTGGGTTCAGATGCTTTTAGCAGCGTGATGTGCGGAGGGGTAGGACGTGCGCGGGGTAGTCTGCCTGGCAGAACATTTAATTTGGAGCGTTAGTTTGTGTGACAGACCTGGGATGTAATATGGATTGTTGGATATAATTTAGTTTGATTGATCTAACGACTCTGGTACTTCTGTGTACATTTTGTTGTGTGGCTTTAAAGGGAGTTATGTTTGCTTTTTTAATAATAGTATACATAACTGTGGGAGAATTTATAGAGATATAACACAAGCTATCACAGGGAGCATTCACTTTCCTGCTATACATTATTTTGCTCTCTTCATAGGTAGATGCATTAATTATAAAGACGAGGCATGTCACATATGTGTCCCTGACCTCAGTATTCTTAGGAGTGCTGTGTTAGGAGACAAATCTTATAATTTGAAAGCTATTGTTGCACGTAGGTTGCATCTTAATAGGTTTAATGAAGATTTCTTTGGTGGAATTTATGCAACCCGCATAGCTAATTTTATTGGTATAGAGATTTTCTTGCTAGTATAACTGTGGGGGAATCTAGAGATATAACACAAGCTACCACAGGGAGCATTCACTTTCCTGCTATACATTATTTTGCTCTCTTCATAGGTAGATGCATTAATTATAAAGACGAGGCATGTCACATATGTGTCCCTGACCTCAGTATTCTTAGGAGTGCTGTGTTAGGAGACAAATCTTATAATTTGAAAGCTATTGTTGCACGTAGGTTGCATCTTAATAGGTTTAATGAAGATTTCTTTGGTGGAATTTATGCAACCCGCATAGCTAATTTTATTGGTATAGCCATACGTGAAGATGATATTGAATTACCTCGTGCTTACCTAGACTTTAATGCTATGGTTCACCACCAGTTTGTCGAGAGGAATGAATCATCTCTCCAGTATCGTTTAATTTTTAACAGACGCCGTGTTGTCCATATTACTCTCCCTGCTCCTGCCTTCTTTGATTATCAGGCAAAAAAAAGATATGTTATTACCAGAGAGGGGGCAGATGAGTACGAGAGGAGGGCGGAGGCCGCTCATCGCCACGCTGCAGCTTAGGAGGCGATAGCCGCTGCATCTCAGCACGACCCCAACTATTATTATGGATATCCGCCAGGCCAATCGTGGCCATAGACCAACTTAGGCCAAAAGCCTAAGTTTGGGAGAGTACGTATTTCCCACCGACATTACATTCATGTTCACACACTCATTGCTAGATGTCGGTGCTCATACTTTTTCATTGTATCATCCATGCTAGTTTATTTCTTTTTTATGCTTTCTTCTTATGTGTTTAATAAACCTTAAGAAAAACCAAAAAAATTAGTTGTAGATTTTTAGCTAATTTTAATTTCCATGCTTGTAGTAGTAATTAAAAAGAAAACCCCAAAATATTTCCTGTTCTTCTTTTATTTGTTGGGAGCTCTCCCATGTAAATAGTTTTATTTCTTTCTTTTCTTTGGGGGTCGATAGAAGAAGACCATGATTAAACTATTGAAGTGGCTCTTATATGCATTATTGTTGATCTGACAAAAGAGCCCATATTGCCTTGTATTCTCCTGTTTATTTAATGCTTGTAGATTCCAGCTTAGTCCAATGCACGTGCACTATTATTATTATTATCCACGTCGTTCGGGCGTGCAAGTGAAAGGCAATAATGATGATTATATGATGAACTTATTGAGACGAGAAAAGCTGGTATGAACTCGACCTCTCTTGCTTTTGTCAATATAATTAGTTCATCGTTCCTGATTCAGCCTATTATGAATAAACATGTTTGCAGTGACAACTAGATATCATAGTTCTCGTGCCATGCTTGATTAGCTAGGAGCTTATAATGTTTTACCTTGCGTACCAACATGCTATTAAAATGGTTGTGATGTGGTATGATAGGGTGGTATCCTCCTCTAAATGATTTAAGTGACTTGACTTGGCGCATGTTCACGCATGTAGTTGAAACAAAATCAACATAGCCTTCACGATATTTATGTTCATGGTGGATTATATCCTACTCGTGCTTGCATTCGGTGTTGATTAATTTTAATGCATGTTCATGACTGTTGTCGCTCTCTAGCTGGTCGCTTCCCAGTCTTTTGTTAGCCTTCACCTGTACTAAGCAGGAATACTGCTTGTGCATCCAACTATATAAACCCCAAAATTATTCCATATGAGTCCACCATACCTACCTATATACGGTATCTACCT
>NW_024116185.1:0-10788 GCF_003073215.2 Triticum urartu | reverse complement strand
AGATTGGTTCCGCTAAGGTTCCGCCTCGTGGCGGCGGAGTCTCATCCCGAAAGCTTGCTTATGATTTTTTTCTCATCGAAAGACTCCATATAGCAGAAGATGAGCATCAGAGGGACACCAGGGGGCCCATGAGGTAGGGGGCGCGCCTAGGTGGGTAGGGCGCGCCCCCATCCTCGTGGCCAGGGTGTGGCCCCCCTCTGGAACTTCTTGCGCTCAGTATTTTTTATATATTCTGAAAATGACTTTTGTGAAGTTTCAGGACTTTTGGAGCTGTGTCGGCATTCTCCCTCTTTATGTAAACCTTGTAAAATAAGAGAGAATAGGCATAAGTATTGTGACATAATGTGTAATAACATCCCATAATGCAATAAATACCGATATAAAAGCATGATGCAAAATGGACGTATCACTATCATGTGAGATGGCCACCTTACCAAGGCCAACCACCTTACCCTTTGAGTTGTCACCAAAAGTGACATACTTTTGAGGGTCGTTGTTTCCAGCAAGCTCACGAAACATATCCTTGTCTCCAATCATGTGATCGGTACATCCACTATCAAGGACCCATTCCTTTCCTCCAGCCATGTAGCCACGAAGATTAGCCACAAGATCAAAGTGTCTCGTAGACTCATCGAGATCAAAGTCAGTATCCATGTTCAGCATCGTCTTGTGATTGATTAATTCCTAGAGAGAGTGATTCATTAGATAAGTGATCATCACAATGTTCATCTTTATGAATTCTAATGGCTTCGGAGATGATATTGCTAATGATTCCAACATCTCCTTTGGCACGCATGAGGTTACTAAGCTCAAATAAACAATCACCAAACTTAGGATCATTGGAATTCATCTTACTCAAGGCAATATACTTATGAAGAATTTCATTTAAGTTTTGCAAGGAATAGTTTGGAAATCGTTTGTCAAAAAATCTCCATATGGTGTAGGCACAATCAAGAGCAGGCAAGCTGGCAATCAAGTTTCTAGGTAATCCTCTATTGATTAAATTGTCAGTTCTAAGATTACGGATCATGTCAATAGACTCATCAAGGGTAGGATGCAAGGGGTCAACAAGGGGTGCACAAGGGCTAGTAATGTACTTGTTTAAGTGTTATTGATTGAAAAATCTCAAGCATCTCAATTTTCCACTCATGAAAGAACTCTCCATCAAGTATAGGTACTCTATGTCTAAGACCCCCAACGTAGACTCAACCATCTTTTAATTTCTTTAATTTGAGGTGAAGTTTTAGCACAAGTTTAAACATTCACAATACATTTCAAGCAAGCATGGCAAGAGTATATGAGCAGCGAAAAATAAAGCATGCAAGTTGCAAGAAAGCAAAGAGATGGGATTGGAGTGTGCAAACGCAATTGGAGACACAGAGATTTTTGGCGTGATTCCGATAAGTGGTGCTATCGTACATCCACGTTGATGGAGACTTCAACCCAAGAAGGGTAACGGTTGTGCGAGTCCACAGAGGGCTCCGCCCACGAAGGGTCCACGAAGAAGCAACCTTGTCTATCCCACCATGGCCATTGCCCACGAAGGACTTGCCTCACTTGGGTAGATCTTCACGAAGTAGGCGATCTCCTTGCCCTTACAAACTCCTTGGTTCAACTCCACAATCTTGACGGAGGCTCCCAAGTGACACCTAACCAATCTAGGAGACACCACTCTTCAAAAGGTAATAGATGGTGTGTTGATGATGAACTCCTTGCCCTTGTGCTTCAAATGATAGTCTCCCCAACACTCAACTCTCTCACATAGATTTAGATTTGGTGGATAGATGATTTGAGTGGAAAGCAACTTGGGAAGGGCCAGAGATCAAGATTCTTGTGGTTGGATTGGGATATCTTGGTCTCAACACATGAGTAGGTGGTTCTCTCTCAGAAAATGAATGCTGGAAGTGTAGGCATATTCTGATGCTCTCTCCACGAATGGAGGATGGGTGAAGGGGTATATATAGCCTCCACACAAAATCTAGCCGTTACACATAATTTACCAAACTCGGTGAGACCGAACCATGAAACTCGGTCAGACGATTTAGTTCAAAATGTGAACATTAGAATTTTTGGTGGGACCGATATGATCAACTCGGTGTGACCGGTGTGCTATGGTTAGGGTAAAACCTCAACTCGGTTTGACCGATTACATAAACTCGGTGGGACCGATTTTGGTAATAAGCAAAACAGAGAGTTGGCCAAGCAAACTCGGTGAGACCGAAATTATTGCAACAGGTAACAGAGAGTTTGCAAGCCCATCTCGGTGAGACCGAGATCCCATCAGTGAAACCGAACTGATTAGGGTTTCTGGCAGTGGCTATGTCAAGTGAACTCGGTGGCACTGGATATATCAAATCGGTGGGGCCGAGTTTGACTTTTGGTTTGGGACATATGTTGATATGAGAAAGTGGTTGATGGCTTTGAAGCATATCACTAAGCACTTTGAGCAAGCAAGGCATTAAGCAACACCTCATCCCTTTTAATAGTATTGGCTTTCCTATGGACTCAATGTGATTTTGGATCACTAAAATGAAAATGTAGAGTCTTGAGCTTTTACCAATCCTTGTCCTTAGCTTCTTGAAAGGGTTCCACATCTTCTTGTCCACGCCACTCCACTGTTGAACTCATATGAAATAAACTAGATAAATGTATTAGTCCAAACAAGAGATATGTTGGCATTACTTACCAAAATCACCCAAAGAGCACTTGTACTTTCAGTAACACACACATCAAGAAAATGTTTTTATTGCTAATGTGTTCATTGTTTCGCCTCTTTTTATCTTGTCCAATTTGTATCATATCCCATATTCTTTTCAAATCTGAAATGTTTACAAATTCACAAGGAATTACCATTTTCTCTATAAATGCTTGTGATTGGAACGAACACCGTTAAGATGGGGAGGGGGACGAAGGGACTTATTCCATCCCATGATGTCACTGTCACATCAACGTCAGTGCTGGCACACCTGAACGAAAGCCTACATGACAAGAAGTACACATCGTAGTACACATCGTACGAACAACCAAGTTTCTCTTCAACTTCTTGCGCTTAGATGGCGGGGAACAACAACCTTATAACGCATAAGAGGGAGAAACCCTAGCGGCGGGTCCTCTTCATCCTTTTGTGCTTCAATGACCGTTCAAGATGTAGAGGAACAACATCGTTAACAGAGAAGAGGGAAAAACCCTAGCATTCCATAAGATTGTTACCATGATGAATGGATATATAAGCCCTGTTCGAAACTTTCCCGCTCCACAAAGTTGGGGAGTTGGGGTTTGACAACTTCATTAAATTCAGGTAAAGTATGATCCGCTCCTGGAGCGGAGAGAAGCCGAACGCAGCCATATAATCCCTGATTCTGATTCTTGTTTTTTTAATAGTGGTCGGTCCTTTTTTTGTGAGAGAGAAACCACCGGTCGGTCTTTGGGATCTCAGAAAAAAAACGCAGAAAAAAAGACACCTCCGAAGAACTCAGGAGAGCCCGCCGATCTGCAGTACTAGTAGAAACCAAGAGCAAAGTCAGGTGGCCCCCCGAAACAGATCCACCTCCTCAGCGTCGCGTGGTGGGAAGACGAGAACCTCCCAAAGGCCAAAGCCCACCCCATAACCCCTAACCTAGGGTTTCTTCGCCATGGGATCCGCCGCCTCCGCCGCCTCCGACGCAGCGCCGCCATCGCCTTCTCCAGCGCAACCACACGGGGCCGCGCCGCCGTATGGGGTTGGGCTCGCCGGCATCCTCCCTCCGAAGCCGGATGGGGATGATAAGGAGGAGGAGAAGGTGGACTACCTCAACCTCCCTTGCCCCGTGCCGTACGAGGAGATCCAGCGCGAGGCCCTCAGTTCGTCCCCTTCCCCTCTCTTTTTTTAGTTTTATTTATTTTAAACTGCCATTGTGTGTTAATTGCTGCAGCATTGCTAAACTGCCAGTTGATGTATATGTGTGTGCTCTTGTGGTTGGTAATGAAGTTGTGCCATAATCCTTTCCTTGGTCGCGATTTGGTTGCTTGACGTGGATTATTATGAGGTTCCTGTAATCTGTAAATGTTTTTGTGACTTGCTGTTAGGATCAAAAGCTACAGAGTAGCCAAGTTTAGTCCATCTGAGATCAGGAGAGCACCAAAGCACTACTTCGATGCAACAGTTGTATAGAAATATATGATGTCGATGTTCTCCAGAACTTACACCAAAGTATACCATTTCTCTTGTAAAAGGATCCTTAAGCAGAGCAACCTTGTCATTTTTTCATATATCATACATAATTTAGAGTTAACAAAGGGATCATACGGTGCTTAACATGATCTTTTTATTGTACTTCTCTAGATATTATTGTTAGGTAGTGGAACAGTGTTATGATTTAGGAAATGAACCAATATCTCAATCATTCATGCCTCCACTATCCACAGTTTATTCCTTGTGTTAAGACGCTTTGCACATGGACACGGTCTGTCTCAGACTTTCAACTTTGACAGATAGTTTTTATGACAGGTTGGTAAAAAACTGCAAATGGTGAGATTATGAAAATATTTCTGTGAGAAATCTAGTAATAATACAGCTGTGAACAAATTCAATACCGTAAGATTTCCAATTCTCAGTTACACCTTACTAATTGACAAGAGAGATGCATTTGATGTGACATTATGGTCACCGTGGGCTTTATTTAGGCCTTCATAATTCTTTGAATATTTACATAACTAAATATGCAATTTTAAACTTGGAAGGGAATTTAATTGTTTGCTTTGCTCATTTGGTGTTTACCTACCTGGCTACCTGCTTGCTCTATATGCAGTTTGGCTCTTGAGCTTTCTTTCATGGGATTTACTGACATGCTCAATTTGCAGTGTCTCTGAAGCCTGAACTTTTTGAAGGTTTGAGGTTTGACTTCACAAAGATGTTAACCCAGAAGTTCGCTCTTAGCCATAGGTGAGACAAAATGCAAAATGTTGGTGATACTTCTTTTTTGTCTTATTTATGATGTATGCCGACAACTTATTACTGACATCTTAACAGTGTCCTTATGGGTTCCCTGGAAGTTCCATCTCAGTCAGCTGATGTTATAAAAGTCCCAACATCACAGTATGAATTTGGTGCCAATTTTTTAGATCCAAAGGTTTGTTCTCTTCACATTTGATATAATTCTGTGGTATCTTGTATTTATGAACTCTGTTTTTAACTGTGTATGGAATTTTCCGTAGTTAATGCTTATCGGAAGGTTGATGACTGATGGAAGGCTGAATGCTCGTGTGAAATGTGATCTGACAGAGAATCTCGCGCTGAAAATAAATGCGCAGGTAGCTGAATTTGATATTTTTTTTGTTTGGTGACTTCTATTTTACTCCTTTTTTGCTGATGGTTTCCTGTTTTCCAGCTTACTAGTGAGCCTCATTACTCTCAAGGGATGTTCAACTTTGACTACAAGGTAAGCTATATCTGTGTTCCAAGCATATCTGTTCAGCTACATTAGCTGTCAGTTACTTATAACCATGCTTAATTTTTCTCTTAGTGTGTGCTTCTACCCAACTACTACCTTCTGTTAACATTTTATTACACATTTATATAGGGCACAGACTATCGAGCACAGTTTCAAATTGGAAACAATGCGTTCTATGGGGCAAATTATATCCAGGTAAAGATCATTATTTCCTAGTTTCGTTGTCGTACTCTACCTGCATCACCCAAGGGAAACAAAAAGGGAATACAAGTATATTCAGTCTTCTCTGTAGTTGTCTATTTGTTCCTTGACTGTTTAAATTCTGCACAGGAGTCCAGGAATTTCTGTTGATGTGTTTATCTTCAGTTTTTGCCCTTTGCTGTCTTTTGAGCTTCTTCTATATCATGTTCCCTGACCACGTCCTATCTGGCTAGTGTTGTGGCTATGCTTCAGGCCCAGCATATTTTGCAGTTTTGGTTCTGTTGAACCTTGAGCTTGTTTAATGTTTTGACTTGAAACAAACTACACTTTTGTATAACAGGCTATAGAATATTGCAGTATTAAATTTGTTTACAATTTAAAAATAACTTGGCCACTGTAAGATTTATGCATTTTGTTGCTATCTGATATCTGATGGAAATACATCAATAGTTTGTGCCAGTGATGTTTACAGTTTCAGCGTTCCACTGTAAGATTTGTGCATTTTGTTGCTTTCTGTTAGGATCACAGCAATAATTTGTAGCAGTGATGTTTACATTTTTCACTGGACTCAACTTGTGCTTAGAATCAGCTCAAAACTTTGTTAGTGGCAAACATATTTTACATTAATTACTAAATAACCTTGCTGCACATATGAGAGTTGGTTTGTGATAAAGTGAGCAAATACATGTTTTTTTATCTACTCTTTGTGTTGACAACGGGATACCAATTTTTCGGTGTTCCAGAGTGTTACGCCAAATTTGTCGATGGGAACAGAGATATTCTGGCTTGGTCAGCAAAGGAAGTCAGGAATTGGATTTAATTCTCGCTACAATACAGATAAGATGGTAAGGAACTTCATAAGTCTTCTCTGTTTGGATGGCATGTAGGTTGAACTTCCGCATGTGCCATACTTAAGTTTACAAGCCCATCCATTTATTGCTGGTATAAAGGATTAATTTGGGGAGGGATTTGAAAAACTCTCACTTTTTTGTTTGTCTTTGACAAAAAAATAGCCATTCCTTTATGTCGCTTGCATGTGGGGTCTGGGGCCACCTGTCAATGACACAAGGTGTGGCTTTTGCGTCAAAGCACAAAGAAAAATGTGCCAGTTTGTCAAATTTTCAGTTCAGATTGTGGTTTAATAGGTCTATATGTATAAGGGAAATTAAGACAGGCTATCCCCATGCACATCTTACCGTATCAAGAAGAAATAAGAGAGAGCAGAGTTTTTTGCTTGATCAATCACTATTTGCTCACATGACTTGAATATTCACTCATGTTACGTGTAGAGAATTGATTTACTATGAGAATGCAAGCTGATACATAGCAAATGAAGCTACTATAGGAATGCAGGCTGAACACTATCTTTTACGACCATTGCAGGTGGGTACTCTACAGGTTGCTAGCACTGGTATTGTTGCGTTAAGTTATGTCCAGAAAGTTTCTGAAAAGGTTAGACACTACTATTATGAACATGAATTATTTGCATGCTATTTTAACCAGGTTCTAACTTGTAAATATACCGAAGTGCAGGTGTCTCTTGCTACTGACTTTATGTATAACCACATGTCCAGAGATGTGACTTCCAGCGTTGGTTACGATTATATCCTTAGGCAGGTCAGTGTCGCTTACAACACATTTGAGTATTTGACATTCTATATTACTACCTCTGTCCCTAAATATAAGACGTTTTTCAGTTCAAATCAAACTGCAAAACCGTCTTATATTTAGGGACTATGTATTAATGCATTAATTAGCCTTAACTGGGTTCTTTATCTGCATGGTCTTGTTGCTGCCAATGGATATATATGTACCAACAGTATAAAACCATGTACTCTCACCGGTGTGGTGCCGTTTTTTCTGAAATTTCTTTTTGTTAGCTTAAGTTTCTTATTGCATTCCATTACAGTGCCGTCTAAGGGGCAAAGTTGACTCAAATGGTGTCGTTGCTGCATACTTGGAGGAGAGATTGAACATGGGTGTGAACTTTCTTCTGTCTGCAGAGGTATGAGCTGTAGTATGCCGTTTCTGATAAAAATGTTTCCTTCCCCTCAGCAATCCTAATATTTTTGGATCACCATCTTCTGAACTTGTGTTTTGTGACACAGATTGACCATCCAAAGAAGAACTACAAGTTTGGTTTTGGAATGACTGTAGGAGAATAGATATGCTCACAGCAATTACTGTGAGAGGACTACAGATGTCTCCTCAGTTCGTTATAAGTGCAGGTTTACCATGTGGTCTCGGTTCAAGTGTTCGGGACCTACAGATTCGCTCCTCAAGCGTTGCAGGCTTTTTTCGGTGTACTTGCGGTTGTCTCATTTCAGCTGCTTTAGATAGCATGGGCGTTTGGGCGTCCATGATTCTTTGTTTATCTAAAACAAGCTGAAACGTTGTTGTAATAATGTTCACTTGGTTGTTGGAGATTTTTGACCCTTAGGTTCCCAGCAATAGGCTTCTGTGAAATGACCGTACTCCACAAGCTACAGATTATACATTGAGAATTCATGTGCAATCTTTGCTCTCATATCAGTTATATGTTCTTGCATGTGGGGCCACCAAGTCTTTCCTGCACGAATTGTTCTCTCATAGGAGTAGTTGCATTCTTTCGGTGCCTGGCCGATCTGGATTCTGACAACTGACACAAATGAGCCCCCGTTTGCATCTCAAAGAGGTGCATCATGGAACCACCTGTGCCACCCTTTATCACCACACTTCTTGCTCTCGCACTTGCTTGGTTTCTCCGTTTGGATGCCGGGTTGAGGGAGAGTTTTCTTTTCCTGAAGTGACGTTCGATCGCCTTGCTAATGCTAGGAAACAAGTTTCAAGTTTGTGAGAAAATCATTAAGCTTGATGGCAAATATGACCCTGAGGTCTGACACCGACAATCTGGCCACAACAACCTCGTCGCCTACAAGAACCACATGCTAAATTCTGACGAGTGTGTGGCAGCAACGTAATGTGCAGCACTCGCCACATCTGGGAACGCCTGGCTCAGATGCATACTCGACAGAGGCGAAGTTAGTTCCCCAAAACATGCATAATAACCTTGTCCACAAAAGGAAAGGCAGACAAACGTCAACGAAGAGGTCGTAGCACGAGAGGAGAAACTATTAAAGAGAAACGAGAGAGAGAGGGAGACAGAGAAGTAAAAGTGAATTTTTATTTTCATTGATGATGGGTTACATATATATAGCCCTCGAAGGGGTGTCTTCTAAAAGACACAAGGCAACTGCCTCCTTTAGAAAAAGTAGGGATTAATAGGATTAATTAAATCCTAACACTCCCTCTAATCCATACTTGTCAGTGTAAGTATCATCATCTTGAGAAGCTCCTCCAAAAACACTGTGGGAAAAATATGAGAAGATAGGTGTTCCATATGTTGCTAAAACTCCTTCAAACCCAGTGGAAAAATGAGAAGAAAATGATGCAACATATAATGGTTATTGTCTCTTTTAACTCAATACGAGAAAATCCATAGAGTTTAGAGGACAATAAATATGTCGTATATACTTTCCTAAAAACCCCGGTGGGGAAAACAGAAAGTATGACATATGATCTCATGTTGATATTACCTCATTAAAAACCTTTATGAGAACCTATAAAGTAAACTCATGAGGGGAAAAAAATAGTATAATATGACGCATTGAACATGAACAATTCAGGAAGATACCCCCCTGATTCTTGCAAAAATTCAAAGCCGTCACATACCAAAACATAGAAGTTGGTAGAGACCCGCTGAACAAATCAATCGCATGATTTGACTTGCAAGATATGTAATATAGTGATATTGCTTATTATGTAACATGTTTGCATCCGGGCAACACAAGAAACATTATCGTTGAGATAATGGTTGGTGAATGTAGCCATGAGGTCTGATCTGAAGACTCTTCATGAGAGGGCTACCACACCTAATAGGAACACTAAACTTGTCTATGATCTGATAGTGGGGATCTGATCGATGTATCCAATGATATTGGTGTTCAGATTTCTCCAAAAACTGAAAAACCAGGACAAGATGTTTCATGCCTTGGAGATATCGAAAGATATTCTTGAGTACCAACCAATTGTGTTTGGTGGATCCAATGGCATTATGGAACGTTGAGTCCCAATATCTCATTTCCATCATCTCTTGGTCTAATAGATCTTTCTCTACGTCTAGAGAATGAACAAACATGAGAGTTGTGGATAGATCAGATTTGTCCACAATGAATTTCTCCAATATATTTTGAATATAGACAACATAGTATACCATAATGTATGAATGAAGGTGCTCAAGTTGCAGTAACGAGCGGTATTTTGGTTTACCCAAATCCTTTATTTTAAAGTCCGTCACTTAGATGATTACATGTGTCATCATTGCAGACACACAACACATGGATAATCATCATTGTAGGAGTAATCCTTGTGTATAAGGATCTCACTACGTCAGTTGTACCATATGTACTGACAACAATAAGCCGTATGGTGGCTTACCGATTTTACACAATGTATGTTGAATTTTGTATTTCGATTCAGAATTGAGATTCCATCGGAAATCAATCATATATGTCTGAATCTAGTGATCCACATGGATATGTGATCACTACATCTATCAACTGCAGAGATAGATGATTTTGAACTGCCAATGATATAAGTTATCAGAATGAGATTCCACCTGTGGAGAATAGTTGGGTATCTACGTGAACCCTTGTGCTACAATACTTGCTCTTTGTTTCACCACCTCGTTATTCTCAATTCTGTTTCCAGAAGAAAACCGGTGTAGGTATTGCTTATGAATACCTTCTCATTATTGAGCAAGATCATTTCTACCTAGATTATACCCTTTGCTTGAGTTCAGTCCGAGTGTTGTTCACACTTTGCCATGGCCATGGTCTTTGGACCTGAATCATTTGAAAGGTTTTTGCAATCTAGTTGAGAAATGTATGTTGACAATTGTAGACTTCCGGTTATATGATTCTCCAGAATCTATATATCGATATATATATAGTTGATGGAAATATCGTTACCCATGATGACTGCTCGCGATTTCCCAATGCGGTTGAGTCGGGTATTCCGATGTCCTGGTCATTCTGTGCACTATGACCTGGGTTGGTGGAGGTTTCCCGTCCACTGGGTGTATACTACCCATCAGGTGTCTGTCAACGTGAAGTTGGCT
>NW_024116183.1:0-7964 GCF_003073215.2 Triticum urartu | reverse complement strand
TGTATGGAAAATGTAAAACGGCTATAACTTTTGCATACGATGTCGGGAAAAAATGTATAATATATCAAAATGTTCAGAACGAAAATCCGCATCCGATGGAGACTGCCTATGGCCTGTTAGAAATTTTTTAGAATCCTCAAATTCTAAAAGGGAAAAAAGTTATGCTCAAATTTCAGTTTTTTTTTGAATTTTTGTTAAATCTGGTCAAACTATGGTCAAACTACTTATTCAAGAAGTATTAGTGTTACTAAATAATTATTCAAGAATATTAGTGTTACTAAATAATTATTTCAATTTTTTTAAATTTTGGTCAACTATGGTCAAACTGTGGTCAAACTGTGGTCAAACTACTTATTCAAGAAATATTAGTGTTACTAAATAATTATTGATTTTTAGAACAATAGTTTCACACTCAAACAGTGAAATGTGTGACTTCATGCTCAAGCTAAATTCCTGAGGGTTAATAGGATTGCCATCTTACTATTGTCAGGAAAACAACAAGTGCAGACTTGGAAACGAGGGAGAATAGAACCCGGAAGTTAAGCGTGCTCAGGCTGGAGTAGTGAGAGGATGGGTGACCGTTCAGGAAGTTAGATGATTTGGAATGATGAGGAGTGATTAGAGATTAAAGGTTAAATTGAGGAGTGATGAGGGGTGATTAGAGATTAGAGGTTAAAATAATTCGGAAATTTGAAATTCAAAAAAAATTAAAAAAAATTTCAAAAAAAAATCATAAAATATCCTTTAGTACCAATTGGTGTTACCAATCGGGACTAAAGGTGGACCTCCAGGCAACGGCCACGTGGAGGGCCTTTAGTCCCGGTTCCAGTTAGAACCGGGACTAAAGGGGAGGCTTTAGTACCGGGACTAAAGGCCCTTTTTCTACTAGTGCTGGTTCAAGGAACGAGCTGCTTCATCAGATCTTGGTGCTACGCATAGTAGTCAATAGAAAAAAGTTGTGGGAAACCAAGGTTCCGGGAGCGATAATATTTGCATGGAGGGTTCCTCGAAGCTCAGTTCCTCCAGATACGTCAAGTGCAAGAGGAATACGGTGTTTTGGCAAAAAAAAAGGAGGGATATTGTGGGCCCAGACATTTATGTGATATGTAACGGGGAAGAAGATACATGCGTGGAACACGTGATTTGCAACCCGAACTATATTAAAAAAAGGTACATCACATCATTTCTTTATGAAAAGGAGGTTGAACCTCGGCCTCTGTATCGAGTGATGCACACTATCATTTTCATTATATTATTCAATATATAATGTCTGGTGGTTATGATCAAGGCCGCTTACCCTGGCTTTTCCCCTACACACATCTGTCGGTGCAGAAAACCGTCAGATTTCTCGGTAGGGTACCTTGCGTAGTTGGAAGTCATAGACCAGAGGTCACACGGGTTTTTTTACCCACGTTCAGGCCTCCATGATGGAGTAGTACCCTACATTCTGGTGGTTGTTTATTGATGGTGTGTATACCACGTGCGAGGGGTTAGAGAGAGATGTATGAGTCTATATATCCATAGTTATTTCTATGGGAATAGATGGGAGTGAGAGTCCACTAGCCCCCCTTATATACACGGTGGGGCCTAGGGTTTCTCAATGGGAGGTGCGATCTAGGTCACCGCCGTGATCATCTTTGCGACCAAGATGATCCAGAGATATATATATCCCTTCCTCCGGGCTCCCTTCTGTCGTTGGGTATATGGTTGGCCTTGTGGGCCTACCGTCAGGCTCCTTGCTGGCGAGCCACCCCCACTGTATGACCCCATTAGTAGCCCTTGAGCGCGTCGGATGTTGCAGAACTTGGTCTTCGAGATTTTCGGTCGGCCCTTCCCTTCATAGTGCTCGGTCTTCAATATGCCCTTCGGGGAGTCCGGCCGCTAGCGAGGCCCTGTGACGGGCAACCTGTGGCGAGGGGTTTGTTGTTAGGCTTCCTAAGGATCGAAGCATCGCAGATGAGTCCTTCCAACTTAGCCGATGCCTTTTGGGAAGCCATTGGGTGGACTCCGCTGATGGTGCTTCATCATGATGATAACTCTGGAATTCGCGTGCTCGTGCTTCGCGGAGCGGGAAACCGCAGGAGACGTGGAGCACGGGCTAGTTTGGATCGATCCCTGGGCGTTGTGCCTGGCAAAAAGTCCAGCCTGGGAGCAGCCTGGATATCTGTCCATTTTTGCCTGGTCAGGCACGCCTGGGTAGATGGTGTTTGGCTGAGGACATGGCCTGAAGAAAGTGTTACACAGATGATGTGTACTAGTATCTGACAACTGTACTGAAAATCGCTTTATTTGACCCAAGCAGCTGTGGTTACTGAACCCAGGCGTCCGGTTTCAATTGCCTGGGCCAGGCTAAGCAAGGCCAGCAACTTTTCACCAGGCTAGCACCTTTTTCTTCATCAGGATACAAACCAAACAATGTGCAGGCAAGTTCCAGGATGGCTTCAGGCCAGGCATGTTCGGACGAGGACACGAACAAAACACGCCACACGTGTCACATCGTGATGTCCGCCCGTTTGGTTTCAGGACGGCTTATAAGAAGGAAAAATTGCCTCGTCTTCTCCATTTCAACCCTCCGCCTCTGGTTTCTTTGCTTGTGCCGCCGTCGCCAGTTTCTCGCGATTCACCCACGCAATCCTTGATCCTTTAGCGCCGCCGTTATCATGGGCAAGACCAATAGGAAGGAGAGAGCTCGTGCCTCGAGCCAAGATCCGCCCACCGCCATGACAAAGAAGAAGCGGAAGAGAGCTGCCACCGGAGAAGGGAAGAAGCTGCCACTGTGTACTAATTGGTATTTTTCCCAGATGAAGCTCCAAAACGCAGCCATAGAAAGGAGAGTGATAGATGCAATGTTTGTATTTTTATGAAGAAAGACCTAGTAAATGCACTAGTCCACTGCTTACTTGCAAAAATATTTTGGGATGAAGCTCAAAGTTGGTTCAGTTTCAAGCTAGCAAGACTGCATCCTAACACGTGTGGGCTCGCAATGTTTTAATATGTGATCCCCGGTCAGATCGGGTGACGGGGTGAGAGCAAAATATTTCTATGTTATGTGGGCGCTATGGAGGTCAAGGGATAGATGTGGACAAGATCAAGAGAAGTTGGAACCAGATGCATCTGTAAGAAGGATCAAAGAAGACCTGCTGCTTCTGGACATACCGAAGCAGCAGGGGAATGTGTTACCCGAACATGGTTGGAGCACGCTCATGCGCCTTCCTTAAAGATCAATGTAGATGGTGCTATTAGTCACGGTTCTGAGGAGGGACTGGCTGTGTTCCTTGCTCATCGAGAGGCTTGCTGGGTGGTTGGAGCAAACCACATGCAGGGGTGACTGATCCCCTCATCATAGAGACATTGTCACTTCAAGAAGGTGTTCTTTTTGCAAATCTGAGAGATCAACTCATGTCATAATGGAGACCGACTGTTTAGCTTTGGTCAACCTTTGGAATTCTCGCCACAATGAACCCTCTGTTGTGGCACCCAGCCTTGCTGAAAATCAGGGAGCTAACTTTACGTTGTACCCACTTTGTAATTCAACATGTAACTAGATCCGCAAATTTACCGGCCCATCTTTGTGCAAAGCATTTTGGACACTGATTCACAGCTTCCGTTCCTGCAGCACCCTCTTGGTTGACTGTCCTAGGAACGCTTTTGTTGAATAAAAGGCAAAAGCTCTAAAGGTTTCACGCAAGAAAAATGATTTTTTTTCTCAGTTCATATAGCAACAGCCCTTTTGCTGTCATGCAGTAATATACGTTTGGTTGGCTGAAAACAAGAATTCCAGGGAGAAACCCCATTGTAGAAGATAGTGCTACGGAACCCATTTTTTATTGCTGCAACTTCCATTACAACTTGCAACTACAGAAACAAACGCACCGACATTTTCACAGCACTTTACATACTGTTGTAGCTGATTTCAAACGTCATATAACCAAATCGATCGAGTTGCTATGCTTTTGTCTACATTTACTTTGGTGTCAGGATGTACATCTTGCAGTCATGAGGCGCCACTGATGCAGATAGCTGCCCCTGAGCGGAGAATGACGAGTGCTGTGCCACAAGACGGAAGTTTTTGTGATGATGAAACACTGGAATGTGTAGTGGATTGTCAAGGATAAGCACTGAGTTCTGAAGAAAGCAAGCTTACCGCCCATAGATCGCGAGCGGTGACAGCCGCGGATACCGGAAGCCCGACTTTTGACCAGTGTGTGGTGATGGTTGCTTGGTGCCCCTGCCTATTCCATAGAACCACCACCTTTCTGTTGCCGCTGAGTGGTCCGGCCCAAACCTAGAAAATTATCTCCCCAGTTTCAGTTTCAGAAATCTCATCATGGAAGCCACTACTAAGATATTTGAATTGAGCAATACCTCCAAACCACCATCGGATTGCACCTTCTTTCCCTGCACGCCAAGTCTATCTGTTCATACAACTGTAATATGAGTACACTGAAAATCCCATATGAAGAAGGTATCATGCGCAAATACGTGTAAGAGAATGCTTGCCTTGGTTGACAGCGATGACCTCCGTATTGCTGATTATGTTCTTTGTCTGCGGGCTCATCGAGCGCACGTCGCACCCAAGAAGAAGAGGAGCCTACACAACTCAGAGGCAGGTTGCGGTGAGGAAATGCAGAATTCCTTTTTGAGAATCGAAACAACAGTACTCATACATGGGACAAAATGGGTAATACCTTTGCAAGTGCCCAGATGCTGAAGTGCGAGCGGTACTCAGCTTCAGACATCCCGCCATTTCCAACTTCAAGCATATCAGGATCTGATATCGGAGGAGAACATTGTCTATCGATCAGTTCCAAGCTAACAAATCGTTAGGCAATCAACAATAATACTGGGACAGATTCCTCTGAAACACTTACCGTTCCATCCACCAGGTCCAGCGTAGGAGGCCCATCTGTCATTCTGGTCTGCGCGTGATGTCATGCTGAAGTAAAAAGATAACAATGATCAGTCCTGCTAATTCTAGTATAGCTGTACTTGACCAAAATCCCTGAGTTGATCAATTAGGCAGCACCTGTCCCAGTTGTCAGCAATGTCGCCGGTTGTCCTCCAACTATTACCACCCATGCCACGTGCCCATGTAGCAGGGTTTTCGACTCCCCTAAACAGCAAAAACGCAGAAGAGTGAATGACCAATGCTTGACGTTTATCCTTTCCATCCTAAAATGTTATGACAAGCAGACTCACCATTCGCAGAGTGAGAAGAAGATGTTCTTCCCGTATTTCTTCATGGCGTTGCTCATCCTAGTGTATCTGCATCAACCATGGCAAATTACTTCACAAACTAAGACATAAGAAACATTGCACTGTTCATGCCGCACGCAGTTCTAGGTATTGTCTCCGTACCTTTCCTTGACGTTCCTGCCAGCATCGTTGCAGTTGTCGTACTTCAGATAATCAACTCCCTGGAGACAAGAAGGCAAGAATTACAAGAACATCAGGGTTTCTGGTGTCAGTGTTGGTTTGGCATGAGCCATCAGGTAAGTAATTATATATAAGGGGTAATACCCAAGACGCAAACGTCTTGACATCTTGCTCTTCGTGATCGAGTGATCCTGGCATTTTGTTACTGCATGTTTGTGTCCTGCAATACATGCATGGTGCCAGTTAGTTTAGTGCATTGCCATTTTATCATATTTACAAATTCTAGTTTTCTTGGGCCAATGAAGAGTTTAGTTGCTACACTGTAAGAACAAATTAGTGTTACTTTTATGATGAATTGGATAGCTAGCATACCCAGCATCACTGTAGATGCCGAGCTTCAACCCTTTCGCGTGCACATAATCTGCAAGCGCCTTGATGCCAGAGGGGAATGTTCTTTTATTTGGAACCATGTTACCCTGAGAAATCATGATACCACGTTATCAGTACTCACAGAAATAAAATAAAAATGGTATACATATAACTAATCTTCTGGTTCTAAAACGTTTAATATTATCTTCAAACTAGTATGGACAAGCAATTGTTTTTTACTAATGTTTAGATGGATTTGTTGAATTGTATTAAAAACATAATTCTGCAATACGTTGCACTATACTGAAAATGATAGGGATGGTTAGAAATGCTCAAGTTTATCTCCTTACCTGGTAATCCCTGTTTAATTCTGCCCAGCAATCATCTGAAACAAGAGATGGAAAACATATTTGAGTAAACAATATTCTGCTAAAAATATTCTAGTACTTGTGTCCAACATGTCATGGGAAATATGGTCCAGAGAGCAATCCATACCGATGTTAACATATTTGTAGCCCAATTTCGCCAAACCAGTGTTGATTAATGCATCAGCTGAAGGAAAGCACCGCAAAATTAGCTAGTGATTGGGCCGAATGTGCATTGAAGAAGTGAAAGGGAGGTTCAGAATTGCAGGTATAAGGAGATCCATATACAGGCAAGATATAGGATTTGAGGCTTGAAACGGGGGGTTGGGTTCAACTGTTTGGAGATGGTTGCACAGGCGTTATTCAACCGGTTTGGCTAGCATGTCACTAATAGATTACATTATTAAGTTATGTAATCTTTCTATTATACACACCGGTTGTGATGTTTTCTTTTAGTTTTTGCTGTGTTAGTTGAGACAATCTACTTTTGAGACCTTTTTTATTTAATAAAGATAGATGTGTGCATCCTGATGATGCAGAGGCCGGGGTTTTCCCGTTTTGAAAACAAAGTGGTACAAGGAAGGAAGGAGGCGGTGTCCAGGCCTTACCTGTCTCCCTGATGACTCCCTCGCTGATCCCGCAGTAGAAGTGGTTCCAGCTGTTCCACCTAATACACGAAATGTTTCATCATGAGTCAGGATCAGATCAGATTAAACTGGAGTAGAATAGAAAATGGCGACCTATGACGAAGTATAGCTGTATAGGTCAAAAGGAAAATCACGACTCATGGCGAGGCTCGTCTTCAGAAAAAAATGGCTGTTTTCTTTTGCTTTCAAGATCACTGTAGATTTTGCATTATTGATGAAGTCACTCATCGATATAGTAATGAACACTGAACACTGCTGAATCAATGAGTTAATATAAACACTAGCAGCCAGCTGTTTAGTAACCATTGGGTAGGGGAATAGGAGTTTGCACAAGGGAACTTATATCAGGATTAGACATGGAAATTAGATTTTTACTCCTATTTCTTTGTTTGGTATAAGTTGAGAATTAGTTGAGGTTGAGCTCTACCCACGAATTAACAGGGTATCCCATAGGAACAGAATGGTGGGAATTGTCCCTCTCAACTCCCATTTGTCCTTCCGAATTAAATTCACATTTCTTCTAATTAATCGACCAATAGATTTTAAATCTCCTCACCCCTCAACTCCCATTCCCCGCCTCTAAATCCCACAAACGAAACACGTTGTAGATCTATGCAAACTCTGGAGTGGACACATGTTGGTTCCAATATAAATGCTGGGAAAGGAAAATAATCTTTAGATCTATGACTGGACGAGGGAAGCAGAAAATACAAAGAGGAGACAAGAGCAGTTGGATGGCAGCATGAATGTACCCCATCTGCGGGGTCCTGCCGAGGCCGTTCTTGACGCGGAGCTCGCCCAACGTTGCGTTCCGGGCCGCATCCACGGGCAATCTGGCTCCTCCCCCCGCCACCACCGCGACGAGCAGCACGAGCAACAACGACGGGCTCGAGGCGTGCACCATGGCTACCTAGCTGCTTTGCTTCTGGTGCCGAGTGAGCCGAGGAGGTGGGGTGGGTGGGGTTGGTACTGGTGGTGCCGGCGAGTGACTGTTGGAGATGCGTATGACGGGGGCCTTTATATAGGGCCGCGCGCAGGGGAGTGCGGGACCGCAGCTTTCAAGAAATTAATGTAGTACCATTTATTTTCTTCTGATTTTATTTTGATTTTTTGTTGTTCTGTCCATACACTCCCGTGGCTAGACTTGTGTCACCGGGTTTGCCTCCACTGGGTTCGTCAATGAGAGCATCTACAAGATCTTTTCTTT
>NW_024116182.1:0-6374 GCF_003073215.2 Triticum urartu | reverse complement strand
GTGGCCCCGGAGCGGGCCGCGGGACCCGACGCCGGCCATCCGCGGGCGCTTGGGCCAGGCCTGGCGGACCTCGTGCAGGAAGTCCTCCTCCGCCGCGCCGAACGCCCTCCGGATCGCCTCCGCGGTCACGCCCCCCTGCTCCCTGGCGAAGCCTGCCGAGACAAGACAAGACGCGCAGGAAAATCAGCACCGCGCGCACGAGCATACAGAGAAACCGGGAGAAACTCAAATCGACGGAAGGGGAAGGGGAAGGAAGAGAGAAGAGCGTACGTACGTTGGACGTGGGGGAAGAGGGCGGAGCGGAGGAAGCGGGAGGCGTCGGGGCCGCCGTGGCCGTCGTAGACGCCGACGAGCGTGGCGGAGGGGGAGGCGAGCACCTGCGCCTGGTCCTCCATGACGAGGTTGGCCTGCGCGGCGGCCATGGAGAACTCCCCCGCCGCGTGCGGCCGCAGCTCCGTCTGCCAGAGCATGCCGTCCGCCGCCGCCGCGCCCGGCGGCCAGTGCCCGCAGCACCTCGCCACAGCCCTCAACATCCTCCTTCACCACCAACTAGACAAAAATCTCCGGAATAGAGATCCGAACTCTGCCCCTCGCTCCCCGTAGTCGTCGTCTCGTCTCTCTGGTAACGAATGAATGAATGGGGACGGGACGAAATGGAAATGGAAATGGAAATGGAAGTGGAATGGGAATGGGGGGCTTGGGTGGGCGAGGGGTGGGTTAAGTAATAACGCCGGGCGGGCGAGGGGGACGGGGAAAGCGCGTGGGTGAGTGGGGCGAGGGGGTCTACGGTGGTTATCCCGTGCGCTGTCGCGTCGTAGGATTGGATGGATGGTTTGACTTGTCTCCTCCTGCCTTTCCTTTCCCCGGTGCGTCTTCTGGAATCTGTTGGTTTCCGACAGGTGGGCTCCCGCGTGCATCATTAATCGACTGACTATCGGCGGTGATAGGTCGTCGCCGCTATCTATCACATCTCAGCCTAATTATAACGGGGTGTCATAAACAATCCCTGCTGCAAGCAGCGGCGCGTCACGGCTTGCCCGTTGATGCTCTCCAAGTTTGCAGAGGTGGGCCCGGAGACCTGGCACGGCACGCAACGGGGGCGTGAGCGTGACCGTGGGTGACGAGGTGGCGACCACGACGACAAGAATGACTGGATCGAGGTAGATAAGTACGTACCGGTATAACAGGAATACGGGGAGATCCGGTCAAAAAAATAACAGGAAAACGGGAGGCGGTGCGGCATTGAGGAGGGAGCGGCCGGCCAGCTGCCTACGTACGCACGTAAAGAGATGATGGAAAGCAACCAACTCCGTTGAAAAGAAGTGAGCGGCGGCGAGTGTGCAGCAGGCGCCGCACGGGAATCATAACTTTGTTTGTTTCTAGTGGCCGTTTCTGGAACAAGAAAGGGCACGCTACTCTACTTGGAAAAAACCTTGTCGCGTGGAGGTGCACCCTACTTTTTTTTGCTGCTAGTAGTAGTATAATCAACGGCCGTGATCGCCGTTCCAGGAGAGAAAACAAAAGTTACGGCTATAATGGCAGTGAGTGGAGTGCTCCTGTATGTGGCCTTTGATTGCGGGACAGCTGTGATAGTGGCCTTCGATACGTGGACTTTTTGCTGATAGGCGGGTAGTGGTGGTAGATATTTATTCATGTTATTACGTGGCTCCGGAGCCCGAGGGCGAGGCCGAGGCAGACAGCGCAGCGCGCCGATCCTTCCGCAGAGAGAAGCGCGCGGTGCGGCGACGTCACGTGGCGGGGCACGCCGGCCCCGACGAACGTACGCGGGTCGCCCGGCGGCCACGTCTGCTCGGTGGACGATGGACTCATCCACGTCGTCGTGGCATCGACGATGCTGCTGCTACTACTCGGCTAAAGAGAGCACAAGTTGGCCTTGGCGAAGCCGGTCCGTGCACGCTCGGTGTCAGTGGTGCGGTCTTCCTCTCACCGAACGCAGGAGGTGCGTGGGAACGGAGCGGGTCCAACAGTGTGTGTGCGTGTGTCGTGCGCCCGGTCCGTCGCTACGTTCGCCGTCCCGGGCAAAGTTTCAGAATATCAGGGAATGAAAACGACGCTTCCGGAAAGTCCTCGAGGTCGACCATGCTTTTGCTATTGCTTCGCTTTGCTGCCGGCGCCCGTGCCACGCCCGTTCGACCGGGAGGGCGCTGTCCGGTCCGGTGGCCGTGCCCCCGCCGACCGCCGCGCCGCTTCACACGGGAGAGGCTCGCGCACGAGTCTCAACGTGGCTCGGTGGACACCGGTGACAAAAGCGGCGCTTTGGAGTACTCCTTTGTTATCTCCAGCTAGCCGGGCAAAGCAGGTGGTAAAAATAGTCAGGTTTATCGATCTGGGTTCAAACCGTAACGTACTCTCCTGTACAGGAAATCATCTGAGTACATCACACTCGGATGCGTCTGGATGCCCTCAAGGTTTTCATTTTTCTAGTGGTACTGACTTGGAGTTGAGGCAGCGCACGCGACAGGGGCGCCGCGAGGTGGAGACGGACGAACGGTGCCACGTGGTTATCCTATACTACGTACTGCGAGGATGATGGGACATGGCTCGATACGGCGTACGTACAGCGACGAGATACGTACTCACTACTAGAAGGCGGATCGGGCATTGAATGCGCCAGCTGAAAAGAGCGGCGGGCGAGAAGAACAGGCCGCTTGCCCTCTTGTTTGACGGACGCGACACGTACGGGAAGAAGGCGGGAATAATTTCTAACCGTTTGTTTTGCTCAGCTGCTTGCACGGTCGAGGCAGCGCAGCAAAGGCTGGCCGTATACCCTGCTCTGCCTTCGTGGTCTGCCTGTCACCGATCTTCAGAGTCGTGGTAAGAAAATTCTCTGCTCACTCAAGATTCTTGGTTGTAAGTACTTCTCGCAAAAAAAAGATTATTGGTTGTACTATATGCTACTCCCTCCCCGCAAAAAAAAGTACTAGAACTATACTAGTAGTACTCCAGGTAATCAACGGTGTAAACAATGTTATTGCTCCAGATAATTAAGGAGTAGTGGTGGCTTTCACTGCGGTACAGCTGTGATGATAAGTGGACTTTGAGGCCGCCGGGGCATGATAGGCGGGTAGTGGCGGCAGATATTTACGTGGCGGAGCCCGAGGCGAGACGTGTCGACCGCTCCAGAAAAAGCGAGCGGGGACGGCAACGTGAGGGCGGTGGCCATGACCGGTCGGTCGGCGGGTCCAGCCCAGCTCCTCCTCGGCGGTGGATTGGACGATTCACACCGGTTCTTTCCTCCCTCGACGCACGGGCAGCAACGAGAGCGCAACTTGGCCTCCTCCCGGCGAAATGCCGGAGAAAAGCGCCGGCCCCACAGTTCTTCTTCACTCGGCGAAACACACGAGTGTCTCTGTGATGTGCCGCTACGTGCAACGAACGAACGAGCCCTTTCAAACCAAACCACTTGGAAAACGACGCGGCCAGAAAGTGGCCGAGGTCGACGGCTCGCTTGCTAAATGCTAGTATACTACTATAGTCAGCTGCTGGTGTCACGGGAGGTGCACCACGCCGCCCACAGGAAAAGACCAAGGAGCAGAGCAGAGGAACCGCGTCCGCCGCTCCTGGCGAGTCCGAGGAATGTAGGTGGATCCGTAGATGGTGGCAACCAGTGTAGCGCTACTGCTACTTGAGGGACTGACTAGTGCTCGGCTCGCCGGGCAAGCAGGTGCAGGTCGTCACTTTCTCTACGCGGGAAACTCGCGTCCAGAACGTACTAGTATTTGGATTGGAGAAAGCCCAACGGCGTTCCAAGCTTTGGATCACGGAAAAACGGCCGGCCACGCGTGATTCGTCTCCGTGTTCCAACTTCCAAGTACTCCCTCTGGTCCTTTTTACTCCGCACATTAGCTTTGACTCAAGTCAAAGTTTGCTAAGTCTGACCAAATTTATATTAGAAAATATTAACATCTATAACATCTAATAAATATAATATGAAAATATATTCCGAGATGGATCTATTAATAAATGTGTTGTTATGTGAATGTTAATAATTTTTTGTATAAACTTGGTTAAAGTTGGATGAGGTTGACTTCAGACAAACTTAATGTGCAGAGTAAAAAGGACCGGAGGGAGTAGTTTCAGTGTAGCGTGCCCGCTGGGCTGACCCGACGACACGCACGCTCCGTATAATAATTACTGTTTGCAAGCGTCACCGCAGGACAGAACTACACAATGCCCTCAGATTCAAGCCTGGTCGTACCAACCAATCTTATCTGATGCCTTCAGTACTGGATCTGTGGATGTACCTGAAAAACGACGAGAAAAATCCCAACCACTTGAGAGCATCAAATGCATAGCAAAGCATGGGTGGGTGATACAACAAGAGTGCACCAAGTTTTGTGCTACCCCTTGAGAGCATCAAGGCACGCCGCGTGAGCCTGCATCGACATGCAAGATATGGTATACATGCGGCCCTCTTCGTTTCTATTCCCGTTTGAAAGTGCAACTATCCTTTGGTGTTTTTGGTAATTCCTACTAATATGTAGCTCATTGAACTAATGCTCTTTCAAGATGCTCATTTCAGAAAGTTCAATGATTGGCATGGCATGGATTAGGAATGTGGACCCCTCAAAATGCTAAGGACACACATTGGCCTCAAACTCAAGACTCTACATTTTCATTTTAGTGATCCAAGATCACATTGAGTTCATAGGAAAAGCCAATACTATCAAAAGGGGATGAGGTGTTGCTTAATGGCTTGCTTGCTCAAAATGCTTAGTGATATGCTCCAAAACCCCTCAACCACTTTCTCATATCCACATATGTCCCAAACCAAAAGTCAATCTCGGCCCCACCGATTTGATCTATCATGCGCCACCGAGTTCACTTGACATAGCCATAGCCAAAAATCCTAATCAGTTCGACCTCACCGATAGGGATCTCGGTCTCACCGAGATGGGATTGCAAACTCTCTGTTTTCCTTTGTAACGTTTCGGCCTAACCGAGATAAGCGATCGGTCCCACCAAGTTCGCAATGCAAACTCTCTGTTTTCCTTTCATAACGTTTCGGTCTCACCGAAATGAGCGATTCGGTCCCACCGAGTTTGCCTGACCAACTCTCTGTTTGCCTATTACAGAAATCGGTCTCACCGAGTTTATGTGATCGGTCTCACTGAGATTACGTTATGCCCTAACCCTAATGAAATCGGCCCCACTGAGTTGACATGTCGGTCCCACCGAAAAGACTAACATTCACATTTTGAATTGAATCGGTCAGACCGAGTTTCATAATTCGGTCCCACCGAGTTTGGTAAATTATGTTTAACGGTTAGATTTTGTGTGGAGGCTATATATACCCCTCCACTCACTCTTCATTCTTGGAGAGAGCCATCAGAACGTGCCTACACTTCCAACATACATTTTCTGAGAGAGCCACCTACTCATGTGTTGAGACCAACATATCCCATTCCAACCACAAGAATCTTGATTTCTAGCCTTCCCCAAGTTGCTTTCCACTCAAATCATCTTTTCACCAAATCCAAATCTGTGAGAGAGAGTTGAGTGTTGGGGAGACTATCATTTGAAGCACAAGAGCAAGGAGTTCATCATCAACACACCATCTATTACCTTTTGGAGAGTGGTGTATCCTAAATTGGTTAGGTGTCACTTGGGAGCCCCCGACAAGATTGTGGAGTTGAACCAAGGAGTTTGTACGGGCAAGGAGATCGCCTGCTTTGTGAAGATCTACCCTAGTGAGGCAAGTCCTTCGTGGGTGATGGCCATGGTGGGATAGAAAAGGTTGCTTCTTCGTGGACCCTTCATGGGTGGAGCCCTCCGAGGACTCGCGCGGCCGTTACCATTCGTGGGTTGAATTCTCCATCAACGTGGATGTACGATAGCACAACCTATCGGAACCACGCCAAAAATCTCCGTGTCTACATTGCATTTGTTCCCTCCAAACTCCTCCCTTTACCTTCATGTGCAATATTTTTATATTCCGCTGCTATACTCTTAGACTTGCATGTGTAGATTGATTGCTTGACTTGTGCTAAGTTGCTAAAATCTGCGAAGACATAAAATTAGGAAAATGCTAGATTTTTATTTGGTCGAGTAGTCTAATCACCCCCCATCTAGACATACTTTCGATCCTACACCATTATGCTTGCACGTCCATTTGCATATCCATTTGCCCATATGCTTGCATCCTATTCATTTGTAGGCATTCCAAACTTTGGAGGCATTCAAGGTGAAGGAAATATGCCCTAGAGGCAATAATAAAGTTATTATTTATTTCCTTATATCATGATAAATGTTTATTATTCATGCTAGAATTGTATTAACCGGAAACATAATACATGTGTGAATACATAGACAAAAACAGAGAGTCACTAGTATGCCTCTACTTGACTAGCTCG